>NC_057799.1:400839384-400869975 GCF_018294505.1 Triticum aestivum
GGTTTTTCATCTAAGTATGTGGTGATGAATAATGCAAAAATTTATTAGCTTCGATGCCATGCTATACATAGTGGTTTATATAACTTGTGTTTCTTATACTAGAAAGTAATTCAGAATTTGTTTCTTTTTCAATTAGAGCCCTGATGCAGACAAGGATTGTATGGTTGTACATGTCACTCCTATGAGGCGGATGACCTGAATATACGCACTGGGAAAACAGAGTTTTTAGGCTGTTGGATCCTGGAAGCCATTTGCGCTCATACCAATGAAGAGTTGTATTCCAGCCTCACTGTTGTCAAGCGTGATGTCCAGGGTGTACTGAAGCACAAGAAGTTCAAAGCTACTCCTTCGTTTGTGAGGCATACTATTCTTGTCAAGCTTACACAGGAAGATGACGTGGCATGCCTCCACAAACAAGTTTATGATTGGCAAGGCCACAAGGTTGTCTTCATGAAGGTTCACAGGATTGAGCTTCTGTCGGACGTCCTTGATGATGTTCATGGCAAGGTCCGTCTTGTCTCCAGCCCAAATTAGATTGAGGCATGAAATAGTTGCCCCAGCTAGTGTTTAATAGTAGTTTGGATTGTGTCTAATTATCCGAACCTTGCCTGTTATCGATCCCTCTGGGGCTAGTACTCTGTTTGAATCCATCTATGGGAACTGCTGCTACTTTTGTGTGCCCGTGAATCATCATAATTGTTGCCGAAACAGATGCGTCCTCACTAGTTTTATCATACGAGCAGTGTCTGTTTTGATGAAATAGAGTACTCGTTCGAGAACTATGCGCCGACGTATACATAAGTACTTGTAAACACTGTTGGTGCTACCCCACTTGTAAGCAGTTGTGCAAAACACGGCACATTGGCTCAGCTCACTTCAACACTAGGCTATCGACCAGCTAACAATCAACAATCTGTTGTCTGACATATAAGCAACTATGTATCTTGTTACAGTGGTTCATGCAGTTAACTGAGGCCACAATGTAAATTCCAAACGTTCACACGCTAGTCCAGCGTTCATGTGGAACAGTCACATTAAACTCGGCTTCATAAAAAACTTGAAAAGCATAAGTTAAGAAATTTTATACATCTCAATGATTCATAGAACATAACAAACATATACTAGTTCACATCAAAAGACAAAGTTGTGAGAAGGTTTACAAATGAGGAAAAAACAAGCAAGGCTTCTCTGAGCAAAGGGCCTCACGGCAGGCTTAAATTTCCTGGAGTTCACTCTGGTTTTTTCTTGTTGCCACCATCCAGGGTTAGGTTCTCTCATTCCAGAATAACCAATTATAATTGTGTTCTCAGCTGGAATGCTAAACTGAACCATGTAGTGTACTAACCAGCTGAAATTCTTGTGCATTCCACTAAATTTAAGCACCGCTATTTGCAGAAATAAGCAGACCACAATGCCTCTTGTCCGCGCACCACTCCAAAAAACCGCCGTGTAGTCGTGCCAGCTAGTCCTCGGTCCATGGATGAACTGGTAGAAAGTGCATTCCGGACTAGGATGCAGTTGTTTTCGCTCGTCCCCACACTGCAATCAGTAAGTAAAACATACGAATCAACTTCTTTTATATTGCGTTGGTCATTCTACCTAGTAACTACCAATGTAGGAATACCTGGAAGGCGGGTTGTTAGACGACGGCAACGAGGGATAGCCATCTCATTTTGCACAGTTCTACTAAAACTGAGGTGTGTGCTTTTGATTGCGCGGATAGAATGATATGGAGACAGACATCCTAAAATGATATGGAGACAGACATCCCTGTTTGCGCAAATACAAAATACGGTTATTTAAACGGTGATAGATATTTGCAGTGGCGTATGATTAATAGCAGCATCTATTGTGTTATAATTGGCACTAGATTGACAGTATGAAAGTGTCCTTAAGTAAGTAGCATCACATCACATCAACACTGCCACTAGATTAACATGCAGAACAATAGCATTAGTATTACTGTCATGAGAGTAGCACATGGTCGGTAAATGTGCAATCAAATTTGTGCAGTTCCACTGGGATGAAGCAATGTTAGCGGTGTGAGATTTAAGTGTAACTCCAAAAACACAATTCATGGGAAATAAAGCAAGACGGAAGCACTTCATAAAATGGTGGTGGCATTGCTTCAATTTACCGACGGCACTAGACCATTACTTATAGTGACATTAGGTGGCATTGCTTAATGCTTCATGTGATTTTACATTAACGGTAGCGATATGGGCGTAGGGAAAGCAGGGGCATAAAGTCGTGAGGCGGATGTGGTTGCCGAGAGCGGCAAACACTCAGGCAGCATGTCTGTATTTGTCCCATTTTTTATCTCCTCAGCGACATTTTCCTATGTGAGCACAGGAAATCTAGACCTGCTCATTCTCATTTGTGTTGTCCCCCCAACACCCGTCACTTTCTTTCCTTTTTCAACCAAGAGATAGGTCCACTTCCCCGCACCCTTCGCCATCCACCATGCTTTCTTCCTCTTTTCAACCAAGAGACCGGTTGGGTAGCCAGTATCTACTACTTTCCCCCGTTTTCTCTTAGAACCAAGTCCTAGATTCATGCTACAACTTTCCCACTTTCTTCCCTGTTTGAACTAACTCTTAGAGTCGACTGTATGAACTAGCTTTACCTTTAATAATAGTAAAAGTCTAGGTGGCTTTGGAACCGCGGACGGAAGTAGAAAAAGATCCACACGAAGCCAAGTGGGGAGCTGGGGCAGTAGAGCAAGGCAGGATTCAAAGGAATATATACCAGAGGTTCGTTGGCATGTGGCAAAGACGGCGTCGGGAGGCCGCATCTTGGCCACAATACCGCAGCAAGGAAGAAGGGGTCGGAGGCCCTCCGGAGCCGACACTCTCTCGGAGAGAATGGCACGGCCACCGATCGGGACGCGCGGGCAGCCGTTGGTCTCCTCCCTCGCCGCCGACGACAGCGTGAACGATGCACCTACACCCCTGCCCCGGTTGAGGTTGTCCGGCCGGATTTGTGACCAGCCGTGAGCTGAGAGAGAGTGTGGCCACCTATGTCTTGCTTAGATCTGGAGAGCATGAGAGAGTGAACGAGAGGAACCCTAGTAAAGCAAGCGCTAAGGCTCCTGCATATATATATATATATATATATATATATATATATATATATATAGTGGAGTGATTTTGTTGTAGCAGCTTCAAAAAAATGCGCTCCTACGTGTACCCGCGAGTGGGTGTGAGAGAACTAGTGCATGCGTGCACCGCTTCTCTTCGTGAGAGTACAATATACTATGCCCAAAGAACGTTCGCCACAAGAGTAATAGTATAAGTGTGTGATGTGTGAGCTAAAATAAAATGTGCGCGACATCTTTTGTTTTTTAGAAGTTCCGAGGGTAGGGTGTGAAGAGCACATATGTGTGTGACGTCTACCTGCAGATAGACGGTGGGTGCAAGAGGACTCGGTAGGGTGCGTGTGCGTGAGAGAGAGGGGGGCACGTATCAATGCAATGCATGTGTCCGTAAATCATTATCCGACAAACGTTCGCCACAAGCCTTTTCCTGACGAACGCCGTAAGAACCGTTAGATCGGCATCCGACGGTGTCAGTTTTGCCATGTCATTTAACAGAACAGCCACTCCTCCTACACACAAATCTTCCACGTGAGCGTTAGCAACTGCCGTATGCTCCCTCCGTTCCAAAATGCAGTGCATATAGCTTTATTGAAAATTCAAACCTCGCAAACTTTTACCGAGTTTTCATGTACCAAATTGCACATGTAGAATACCCTGTATATATCATTTCATTCATCTTCGAGAGGTAACTACAAAGATGGGGGAGGAGTCTACAAAGAAAGACCATCGTATCACCTGCAGCGATTTCAACCATCCTTTGGTGTGGAGGAATATCATAGGAAATCTATATGATATGATTTTTATAGGATTTTTTTCCTTTAGAGCCAATTGGTTCATAGGAATAGATTCATATACTCCACATTTCAAAGGAAATAAACATGATATCATTTCTATAGCTTTAGAGCCACTTTGTTCATATGAATGGATTCCTATACTCCCATAATTTCAAAGGAAAATAAACATTAGCGTATATTCAATAGAAAAGTTCCTATGATATGAACCAAATTACATCTCTTTTCTAATCCCTCCTCATAGGAATTGAGATACATGTCATCTCTAGATTCAATAGAAAAGTTCCTATGATGTCAACCAAATGACATCTCTTTTCCAATCCCTACTCATAGGAATTGAGATACTCCATGTCATCTCTTTCCCTACAACTTCCATGTATACATCTTCTATTCCTAAATAGCAAGTACAACCCACTAGTAGCTTTTTTCCAAGACATGCAAATATGGCACAAGAACTATATAATGTGCGAATAACTTGAAACATGGTCGCTGGATGAAACTAATCCGATAGTGAAGAGATGGCACATCCGAGCACTACTGGCCGTTGGATATCGTCAACATTCCACCAGATCTGCCACATGTACAATTTAGAAGACCCCGTGGTTGAACTTAAGCATAATGCACAAACCTCAAAACACAAGCACTTCTCCTTTGTTCTAGAATCTTCCGTATCATAATTGATTTTTTTTCCAAATGAATTGCCATTATTTATTTTTTATGTTATGCTTTACAATGCACAACCCCATGAATCTTAACATTTTTATAAAACTAATTGATTTTGAATGAGATGAACTATAAGAACTAAACGAACATCTACATCATGCATATATGACTCAAAGCTTTACATGCTATAGTGTGTATTTATTCATAATTTGGTTTTGAAATCTCATGCGTTCAATGCATGTGTACCTTACTAGTTTTGAGTAGAGTAGCAAATTTCACACGGCCCCGGGTATATCAAAATGCAGGGCCCATGCATCATTGCCTTTCGGTCGAACCTACGTCCATAGTTTTTTGTATGTACTATATCTCCACTGGTCCCCGAACCCAAAATGCTGCCTCGTTCCCCTGAAACCAAGCGGCCCACACATATATAAGGCGTCGACTCAAACTCAATCCCTCTCCCGTTTACTAAGACATGGCCCCGCACGCCCTAGTAGTACTCCTACAAACCCTACCTCCGCATGCATCATCGGTTTTCTTCAAGAGGACGAGGGAGAAGCCGATTTGTAGTGGAGGCGCTTTCAAAAAATATGATCTGTAGTGGAGACCCCTACCCTAGGATGCCCTAGGTAGCTGCCGCACGCATATTTGGTTTTCTCTTTTCTTTATGCTCTTGCGCCCTAGAGTGAAATGATGGTTGCTTCGTCCGTCCAGCTTAATGCGGGAAAGGTGGGGCTTTGTGATTTGACCCCTCATCGCTCATTTTCTACTACTGTGGCGCTACGATCGGGGTGCCTCCAATTCCAACCGCTGCTCCGAACTGTAATTTGGTGCATTGCACGTGGAGCAAGACGGTGGATGAGCCACATGTCGGCCAAAGGGGTCCTCTTAAGTGTGTCGCCATTTCATGTGCGGACTGACCCTGCTTGAGTCGGTACGCCAACACGACAGGTGCAACCAACCACTTAGTTTTGCTCCTTGGTGAATCCCGACTATATTGATCTAAAAAGATACGTACTGAACTATCCTCTCCGTCTCGGTTTATAGGGTGTGCGCGTAGTTCTAGGTCATCCATTTTACTAACTAAAGCTGAGTTACTATGTCACAAAAGTATATCATTCGATTATTAAGCGGATGTAGTTTCTAAACATATACTGTTCATCACATATATAGCTAGTTAAATTCTCAACCTAGAACGAAGTGCATGCCATGTAATTCGATACGGAGGAAGTATAGTAGTAAAAATGAGGTGATTTTACCGAGCGATCGGCGGGGGAGCATGGCCTGTCATGCGGTCCCACGTGTCATGATGTACCAAGGCGATGCGTGTGTCCCTCTTGAGGCAGAAGCAATACTATGTGGTTTGAGATGATGGCGAACCAAAGTGTGAAATAATGGTTGCTTCGTCCGTCTGGGAAGGTGCGGCATTGTGATTTGACGTCTCATTGCTCATTACTACTACTACTACTGGGGCGGTACGACTGGGGTGCGTCCCCCTGCTGTTCTGCACTGTTATTTGGTGCTTGACACGTCGACCCGGTTGCTATATGTCCCACATGTCGGCGATAGGAAGTACAGAATTCATGAAAGCGAGCGTCAACGGAGGAGTACAAGCACGGCTTGGGTTTTTGCTGCTTCACGCGATCCATCGATACAAACCCGGACTAAAAAAGGCGAGGGCGGGTCTTTTCCCATGCGGTAGGCAGGGGAGTTTGGCATAGTCTGTTCGAGGCAAGGGGCCAGGAAGGGAAACAAGCAAATAAAGGTTGAGCGACTTAGTTTTGGTAAAATCTGATTTTACGGAGTACGTACCCACTAGGGTTTATAGGGCTCATCTAAAAAACATTCGTTTTTCCGTTTTATAAGTCTCAATTCTACTAGTAGTAGTACCATCACATGTTGGATTTCGAGGTGCGTTAGATCACCCGATGCAAGCAGTGTCAAGAGAAAACTCACCAATGCATGTAGAAGTTCATGGAAATTTAGTGGTCATTCATGCATTCGTTCTAATTAATGCCTCAGTAAACATAACTTCTTGAGAAAAATGAGCGTACTAATTACTTGTGCAAACTAGGAGTACGAAATTAATTCGACGATTCACTGTCTACCTTGGTTGGAGAGATTTTGAAATTGAGCCATAAACTGGAAAGGAGGGAGTAGTAACTTTTGTCTCGATTACTATTTGTGGCCTTGTATAGATGCAAAATGTATTTTTTTATAGTGTCCTTGTATAAGTAAATGGACGGAGTACTGAAGGACATATATATTCCAAACAGTATGATAATCTCTCTAACCAAGGTAGTAGGGACGAGGAGTAAACGGAGGGAGTAGTAAAATTTTCTCCTCGTCCTGCGAGCCACCACGCGCGTGGGCGAGGGAGCGGGCGTAAGGCGTATAGTACTACTACTAGTAAGCAAGCTTCACCTCATCCTGCGAGCCACCGCGCCCGTGGGCGGGGGAGACGGCGTACTAAGCAAGCTTCTCCTCGTTCTGCGAGTTGACGGGACACATCAAAAGTACTCCAGAGTATAGAGCCTTGCCTCTAAGGTAGGCCCCACATGGTTTGCCGCTTTTTTAACATAACGCGTCAGGTCGCAATTTGTTTGTTCACCTGTGGTAGACGATCCTCCCTCACCAAGTGGACAACTAGTACATGGTCAAATTACCACGTGGGCTGCCTTTTCGTACAGAAATGAGCTCCACCGTGTACCCGCGCGGGTGTGGTTGGGAAAGAGATGGGAGTACGTGCACCGTGCGTGCACCTCTTCTCTTCGTGCACGTCCCCACCTACATGGGTGTGTGTGAGAGATACAAACCTAGACAAATGGCTTGTGCGGAATAACTACTCTTCGTAAGCCATTGTAAGAGTGGACAAAAGGGTGAAGGAGGAGATAGGGGAGCAGCGGAGGTGTGCGATTCTTGGCCGGCGTTTGGCCTCGTTTAAATAAGAGATTAAATAGACGGCGGACGGGAGGAGCTCGGCCAGTGTTGCGTTTAATGGGCCCGGTCATGAACGGACGTGTGTCCAGAGTGGGTTTCTCGGCTTCCACAAGGGCGGGTTTCATGGAGGCGTTTGAATGCGGCAAGGAGGCGTGTTCAGCCGGGCGTACAGCCAGTGGCGCCCTCGACTCTGACGTAGGACACCGCGCCGTTCTTCCACTGACATGTGGGCTCTTTGGGTACATGGCTTGCATGTTAGTGACCCAACACAGGCAGGGCACAGCAGAGGAACCTTTGGTGGGCCAGGGCGGTCAGAAGCGGGCATTTCATAAACCGATGATTGTTCATTGAGTGTGATGTCATCCTTTTCATGTAGATAAGCCTACTATGTTGATAGCCCGTTCGATACGTTGTGATTCATAAAAACCGCTGCAAACATCAATGTTCTGCTTATCACATATAAGATTGATTAATACCCATAACAATCCATGTCCTTAACAAAGGGTGCGTGCACGTATAGGTTGAGCGTGTGTCTTGCGTCGTGTGCTGTGTGCATGCAGGCGTGCGAGTGTTGCGTGCGTGCAAGGGTACGTTTCAGTGTTGCATGCATGTGTGCGTACATGCGTGTGTTCATGAGTGCATGTGTACGTGTCAGTGTTGCACGCCTACATGCGTGCGTGTGTTCGTTATGTGTACGTGTCAGTGTTGCACGCCTGCATGCATGCGTGTCTTGCGTGCGTGCATGTGTACGTGCAGGGTGAGGCTACACGTCAGTCGACTAGCTTTTTCATCTCTGGTCATTAGATTTTCCAGCCGTTGGATACGAAATCAAGGGCCTGCAGTTTATCATCAAACTCCACCCCCCTGAGCCGCCAGCCACCACCGGCCGAACTGCCGGCCCCCGCCGCTCGCAGCCGGCCCGCCCGCCCCGAAACCACTCCCCACCGCCGGTCCGCCGCCGCACCGGCCATCCCTCTAGGCCCCCCGCGCCGAGCTTTTTCTCCGGCGATCCCCACCCCACCGCCCAATCAACGCGCCACCACCGCCAGCGACTGCCAACCAGAGTCTCACGACTTCGAGTACCCACCGACCACTAATTTATTACCATTTCCGTCCTTCATATAGGCGCTGACGGGTGGGCCCCATGGTAATGTGCGCTGCTGAATGTGGACCATTTGACCGGTTAATTGATCGTGTCATAAACAAATTACGGAGCTGTACGGTGAGCCAATGATCGTATGATCACCCTAAAATGTATTTTATTAACACAGTACAGACTCAAACTACCATTCCTTTCTTTCATATACGGGCTGACAGGTGGGCCCCATGGCTACGTGCCCCGATGGTGCAACACTAGTTGCGCCACGTGGAACGTTTTACTGGTCAATTGATTGTGTCATCAACAAAATACGGAGTTGTACGGGTGATCCAGTGACCGTATAATCATGACATGTATTTTTTTTAACACGGTGCAGACGCAAGGGCTCATATATACGCGCAAGCACTCACCGCTATAAGCGCACACACGCAGACCCTACTCCTATGAGCACCTTCGAGAGAGTGAGCCAGCATATGATCTTGAGATTTTACGAAGTCACCATAGGTGCCTCGTAGTCGAGTGGAACGTCTCCTCCCACTGAACACACATCGCCGGAAAATACTGAAATTAACCCAGGATAAATGCGAGCACCGGGACTTTAACCCTGGTGGGCTCCAGAAACCACTGTCCTCCTAACCATCCAACATATGTTGGTTAGCACGACAAAATGTATGTGGTGACCGTGATGAGCTTATTCTGAAGTCCAGTGACCATATCGTGCTTTCGCTTCAAATACAATGACCGTAAGTGTCTTCAACAAAATACAGAGCACGCATCAAATGCAAAGTCTGTCAGTGTCATCAAGAAAATACGGAGACGTATTGTGAGATAGATACCGTATGATCACCACGAGAATGTATACGGTGAACGTAGTGAGCATATTCTGAACTCCAGTGACCGTATAGTGCTTTAGCTTGAAATACAGTGACCGTCATGCGTGAATGTGTCGTGGGCATGCATACTTTTAGAGGGCCGAGAGATAGTTTGTGTGCGTACGTGAAAGTGGTGTAGAAAGAGGGGATGTCCGGTGGAGACAAGGAGAGATATGCCCTTCGTTTCTCTTTCCCGTGACTAATATTTTAGGAGAATATATAAACATTCACAATGCAGAACAAATATTTTTGGATGCACCATGCAATTAACTTTCATGTATAACATTGTACTATTGTATATGCTTATTTTCTTAGTGGCCGATTGCGTGTGTGGTGTGGTGGGCACATCATTTCTAGTTGTGGTGGGTCAACGTGAGGACTCATGGGTCGGTTCCATCCTACGCCACATAGGTTGGATCGAGACGGGTTATACGAAGAACCATGTGGAGGACTCGGCGTACAACACGAAGCTATCTACCAGAGTCACAGAGGACTCTATCCCCACTGGTGATAAGCCGACTATATATGATTTGTAACCCTAGGCCCCCAGTATGTTATAGAAGCTTGGGGGCTAGTTCGTCGATAGTATACACACACGCACAATGCCTGTTCACGTGTACTTTGTACACACCCCTATCACTAATATACAGTACCTATACAGTACCAGGAGTAGGCTTTTTCCTCAAGTGCGAGGGTCCGAACTAGGGTAAAACTTTGCCTCGTATTACCATCCATCCTAACAGTCAGGGATATCCTATCGAATGATATGATGGAATCATATATGCCAACTACTAAGAGAGAGGTGTGTCTGGGGGGGCAATGTGTGCGAGAGAGGCCTAAAGATAATGTGCATGCGGGAGACACGTAGGCACATATATGTGCGTATAGATGGCTAGTAGAGACCGTGCGTGTGTATATATGCATGTGAGAGAAATAGTGTTTTCCAACTGAGATTAGTGAAAAGAGTGGTACATAGTAGTCAGAGAGAGAGAGAGAGAGAGAGAGAGGGATACAGAGAGAGCATGTGCGTGAGACTCCCCGACACCCCGAGAGAGATTGTGAGCATGTGTGAAAGAGAAATGCCGATGCATATAAAGTGTGTGCACTTATGCGGTAGATAGAGAGATATATAGCGCGTTTGTGAGAACGGGCCGAGGCATAGTGCATCTACGTGTAAAAGGCGGTTCTACGCATTAAATTAAAATAAAATGGCATTATTATTTTTGGATGAGATCATGAATTTTGCAAATTGCATATGGACGAAAATCGGTCTATCAAACACCCATACTATATTGAATTCTAGCATGTGCATGTGTTTATTTCATATTATCGATCCATAGAGTGAGAGCGATTTGAAATACAGGCACTGGATGCTTTTGCAATTCATATATAAACATTAATTACTGCACTCCATGTTGTTAGTGTGAAGCATTTTATACATTTGTCACTTGCATGGATACATTCCAAATTGCTAGCAACGAAATAGAATACATGTCGAATTCAACATAAAGGGGGGTTTGAAGATTCGAATTCATAGGAAGTGCATTCATCTATTTGAACCCGAGATAATGGCATTTGTAAATCAGATGTAAAAGGGGGCATCAATCTTTGTTGTGCGTTTGAATATGCTATATATATTCATACGCATGTCTAACTTTTTTTTTTGCAACCAAGGAGATTATATCTGGAACCATGCATGAACGGAGGTAAGTTGCATATTTTTAATATATACTCGTGTACAATGTATATTCAAATGTACCACCTCCATTCCAAAATAATCGTAGCTTTAGGATTTTGAAGAGTAAAGATTTGTGAAGTTTGACAAATCCTGAATGTTCAATTCAAGAGAACCGAAAACGATAATACTTTTGCTCCCAAATATTGAACAAATCGCCAAATAGGCCTCTGGTCACCCGAAACCGCGCGAGACTAATGTTTGGTGGTAGGAAATTACTGTCCTGACTCTGGCCCGTGTAGCCCATCAGCCCGATGTCCAAAGGTCTAAACCGGGGTAGGTTTGTAACATCACCAAGACGCCAGTCTCAACTGCCTCCGAGAAGCATTAATACGCCGTGGGCGCCTAAACACCCATGCGCTCAGCCAAAATCTATCCCGCCCACATTTGGGACACCTGAGATTACTGTCCTACCCCCAACCCGCAATATGTCCGAAATTTTAGATGGCGGCAAAGTTTGTAACTTTCCCCAAATTTCAAACAAACGCGTCCCAAACCGAAACATTGTTCCCCCTTAGTTCCCCGCCTCCCTCCGTTTCCCCATTCATACTCCGTGGGTGCCAAAACGCCCTCTCCACCAGCCGCGAAACCCCAGCCTCCTCCGTCCTCCACCCCATAGCGCCCAATCCACCGCCGCCCTCCTCCATCACGCCGGAGCCGCTACCCCGACATCGTCGTCCAACGCAACCGCAACCGCAACGCCCTCAAGGACTTAGCAGCTGAAGCCAAGGTAGAGCTGCCTCCACGACGCCGACGCCGACGTGCGCCGTACCAGAACTAGTCCGACCACGCCGTCCTGCGCCTCACTGCTGTCGCTCCACTGTCGCAACCGTCCACCGCACCGCTGTTCCCGCTACGCCGTCGTTCGCCGCCTCGGGTCTGCTTCCCCGCCGCCGACAGATGGCCACTGCACCACACTCAACAACTTGGCCATGGGTTCGTCCAAGGTTGCACCGTCCTCCACAACTTCTCGTTTCCAGCGAACCACAAGAAGATCGTTGGAAAAATAGAAGGAGGACACAACACTGTCAGCAGAAAGAGGTACTCCTCTTCCCTTATTCGTGCAAACCTTACGTCTCTGCTCACACCGTATTCATCCCACGAAAGAAACTAGTTGAGCGCTTCTTACTGCATCTTCTTCGTGATACTAAATGCACAAGGTTTCCTCCCTTTACTATTTCACCTTTGCTAGAGGCCAGTAGCCCGCCTGGATTTCAAGTCAGGGTCAGTCGAACCGCAATTAAAAGAAGCAGCACCCGCTTAGGCGTGCGGAGCACCTAGTCTGCCTCTTCGCCGGGGAAGCGGCGCATCAGTGGGGTGTGGGGTGCAGGAGCTGCTTGCGCCCGATCTGGAGCTCGGCGGGGCTTGAATGGATGGCCGGGGGGCTGTGCCAAGCACGGCGGTGCGGTGAGGTCGATGGGAGGGTGCAGGCAGGGGGCTGGGTCGGTGGTCGCTGCCGTTTCGAGGAAGATCATCAATACTGACTGGCTGGAGGTAGATGAAGGCGATCTGCCCGTTCTTTGTACATCGGACGGTGCAGAAAAAATGGACTGACCTATTTTTTTTCAGTCGAATGTTATTTTCATAGAATCCTGTAGTAATTTAGTGTGCCATGCATGTTGTAGAGCTATCATATGTCTCCCGTCATTTATTTCTCACCGACCTGCTATCTGCTACCTTTACACTGTACTAATTGTGGACACACTTCACCCATACTCACACTATTGTTTTTTATGCATGGGTATTTTAGACTCTGACGCAGTGTTGATGAATGCTGAAAAGAAAAGACAGAAGTCGCTCCAGTGTAATTCGAAGATAAAGCACTAAGCTTTTCAGCGCTCTAAAGGATGCAGTGTCAGCAGTTGGACACAGTAAATGTAGCTCTGCAGTTGATGATCTCAATTTCCACACACAACCATCCCAGGTGCTTGCTTTAACTTCGCGCTGTCAAATGTGGTTGCATGTTGCATATGGTGTCTAGCTTGTATTGCTTCCAATTTGGTTAAATTGCATCTGCTTACTTTACACATTATACATCTGATAATGACATGCCTTCCTGTTTTTGATACATACTACATATGTCTATTAACCATGTTCGTACATCAAACTAATGCTCTTTTGTATCCCTCGTCAATCACTTATGATGAGACAGTCACCCGAGTGGGTTACTGTGAGACGCCATACTCGTTTAAACAGTGCAGTGTCATCCTCCCCACATGATTCTCAAGAAACAGCAAGGCTAAATGAAGATAGTCAACGTAGCTCTCTAGTTGATGACCGCAATTTCCCCACACCAGCATCACAGGTGCTTGCTCTAACTTCGCAGTGTGATATGTGGTTGCATGTTGCATACGGTGTCTAGCTTGTAATGCTTCTAATTAGGGTAAATTGCATCTGCTTAGTTTACACATTATACCTGTGAATATGACATGCCTTCCTATTTTTGGTACACACTACATCTATGTGTTAACCTTGTTCTTACATGAAACTACCTCTCTTCTGTATCCTGCATCAATCACTTACGATGAGTCACCTTTATTCGTTGCATATTGCATATTATTTCTAGCCTGTAGCCATGTATTGCTTCTAATTTGGTCAAATACATTTGTTAGGGCACCCTTTTAATTTGGCAGAGTGATATTGGTTTCATCTTTCATATGGTTTCTAGCTTGCATTGATTCTAACAAGTTCAAGCACCTTGTGCTTAGTTTACACGTTATACATCATACATGTCAATATGTCACGCCGTCTTGTTTTTCATACATATTCCATCCTCCTATCATGCGGCTGCCTTACATGAAAGTAGTGTTCGTCAGTATCATACATCAATGAGTTCTGAAGAGCAAATTTTATTCCTTTTTCTTGTGGGTTTGACTTGACACGGCAAAATCAAGAAAGAGGAAGGAAAAGAGTAAGGAAGGCGATGATGGTGGTCCTCTGCAGCAACGTAAACGGAGCATCTGTACCGATTCACCTTGTACTGATAGTGCATTACAAGGTCCAAGTCTCCGCTCCCCTACTCCACCATCCAAGGTGCTTCCTCTAACTTGGCAGTGTGATATCTGGTTGCATGTTGCATATGGTGTCTAGCTTGTATTGCTCCTAATTAGTGTAAACTGCATCTGCTTAGCTTACACATGACACGTGTGAATATGACATGCTTTCCTGTTTTTGGTACATACTATATTTGTCTATCACACCATGTTCTTACATGAAACTACTCTTCTTGTGTATCCTGCATCAGTCACTTATGATGGAACACCTTTAAGTTGGCAGTGTGATATTGGTTTGCGTCTTGAATATGATTTCTAGCATGTATTGCTTCTAGTTTGATGAACACCACCTATGACGAGACAATTTTAACTTGGCAAAGTGATATTGATTGCACCTTTCATATGGTGTCTAGTTTGTAGTGCTTCTAATTTGTTGAAGTGCCTTCTGCTTAGTTACCACATCATAGGTGTGAATATGTCAAGCCGTCCATTTTTTCGTACATATTCCATCCTCGTATCATGACTTTGCCTTTCATCAGAGTAGTGTTCGTCAGTATCATGCATCAATGAGTTCTGAAGAGAAAATTTTATTCCTTTTTCTTGTGGGTTTGACTTGACAAGGCAAACTCAAGAAAGAGGAAGGAAAAGAGTAAGGAAGGCGATGATGGTGGTCCTCTGCAACAACGTAAACGGAGCATCTGTACTGATTCTCCTTGTACTGATAGTGCATTACAAGGTCCAAGTCTCCGCTCCCCTACTCCACCATCCAAGGTGCTTGCTCTAACTTGGCAGTGTGATATCTGGTTGCATGTTGCATATGGTGTCTAGCTTGTATTGCTCCTAATTAGTCTAAACTGCATCTGCTTAGCTTACACATGACACGTGTGAATATGACATGCTTTCCTGTTTTTGGTACATACTATATTTGTCTATCACACCATGTTCTTACATGAAACTACTCTTCTTGTGTATCCTGCATCAGTCACTTATGACGGAACACCTTTAAGTTGGTAGTGTGATATTGGTTTGCGTCTTGAATATGATTTCTAGCATGTATTGCTTCTAGTTTGATGAACACCACCTATGACGAGACAATTTTAACTTGGCAGAGTGATATTGATTCCACCTTTCATATGGTGTCTAGTTTGTAGTGCTTCTAATTTGTTGAAGTGCCTTCTGCTTAGTTACCACATCATAGGTGTGAATATGTCAAGCCGTCCATTTTTTCGTACATATTCCATCCTCGTATCATGACTTTGCCTTTCATCAGAGTAGTGTTCGTCAGTATCATGCATCAATGAGTTCTGAAGAGAAAATTTTATTCCTTTTTCTTGTGGGTTTGACTTGACAAGGCAAACTCAAGAAAGAGGAAGGAAAAGAGTAAGGAAGGCGATGATGGTGGTCCTCTGTAGCAACGTAAACAGAGCATCTGTACTGATTCTCCTTGTACTGATAGTGCATTACAAGGTCCAAGTCTCCGCTCCCCTACTCCACCATCCAAGGTGCTTGCTCTAACTTGGCAGTGTGATATCTGGTTGCATGTTGCATATGGTGTCTAGCTTGTATTGCTCCTAATTAGTGTAAACTGCATCTGCTTAGCTTACACATGATACGTGTGAATATGACACGCTTTCCTGTTTCTGGTACATACTATATCTGTCTATCACACCATGTTCTTACATGAAACTACTCTTCTTGTGTATCCTGCATCAGTCACTTATGATGGAACACCTTTAAGTTGGCAGTGTGATATTGGTTTGCCTCTTGAATATGATTTCTAGCATGTATTGCTTCTAGTTTGATGAACGCCACCTATGACGAGACAATTTTAACTTGGCAGAGTGATATTGATTGCACCTTTTATATGGTGTCTAGTTTGTAGTGCTTCTAATTTGTTGAAGTGCCTTCTGCTTAGTTACCACATCATAGGTGTGAATATGTCAAGCCGTCCATTTTTTCGTACATATTCCAGCCTCGTATCATGACTTTGCCTTTCATCAGAGTAGTGTTCGTCAGTATCATGCATGAATGAGTTCTGAAGAGCGAATTATATTCCTTTTTCTTGTCGGTTTGACCTCACAATGCAAAATCAATAAAGCTGAAGGAAATTGGCAAGGCATTGGATGATGGTAGTCCTTCCGAGCAACTGAAACAGAGGTTTTCTACAGATTCTACTCCGCCATCCTCCCAACAAGATTCGCCAGACAACGCAAGGCTAGACAGTCAACGTAGCTGTGTAGATGATGAGCACATCTCCCCTACTCCACCATCACAGGTGCTTGCTCTAACTTGGCATTATTATATGTGGTTGCATGTTGCGTATGATGTCTAGCTTGTATTGCTTCTAACTTTGTTGAATTGCATCTGCTTACTTTACACATAATGCCTGTGAATATGACACGTGTTCCTGTTTCTAGAACATACGTGTACATGATGAGCACATCTCCCCTACTCCACCATCACAGGTGCTTGCTCTAATTTGGAACTGTTATATGTGGTTGCGTTTTCCGTATGATGTCTAGTTTTGCTTCTGATTATGTTGAATTGCATCTGCGTAGCTTACAACTTATACCTGCAATGATCACTTACCCATAAGACACATTTAACTTGGGACTGTGATGTAGGTTGCATCTTGCATTGTCTTCTAGCTTGTACTGCTTCTAATTTCTTGCAATGGCACTTACGACGAGACACTTTTTACCTGATAGAGTGATATTGGTTGCATGTTCCTATGGTGCCTAGCTTTCATTTCTTCTAATTTTGTTGAAATGCCTTCCGCTTACTGTTTTTTCATACATATTACATCCTCCTATCGTACGTGTGAATATGAAACGCTGTCTTTTTTGTATATATTCCATCCTCCTATCCTGCGCTTGCCTTACATCAAAGTAGTGTTCGTCTGTATCATGCATCAACCAGTTATGCAGAGCTAATTTTATTCATCTTCTTGTGGTTTTGACTTCATAAGGTAATATCAGAAAATAGGAAGGAAAAGAGTAAGTTAGGGGATGTTGGTGGTCCTCCGCACCAACGCAAACAGAGACTCTCTAGATTTGCCACTTCTACTGCTAATGAAGTTGAAGTCCCAAGTCTACATGATGAGTTCATCTCCCGTACTCCACCATCGCAGGTGCTTGCTCTAAGTTGACAGTGTGATAATTGGTTTCATGTTGCATATGTTGTCTAGCCTGTATTTCTTCTATTTTGATTAAATTGCACCTGCTGAGTTCATACGTTATACAAGTGCAGATGACATGGCGTTCTGTGTCTAGAATACACTGCATCTATCTATCATACCATGTTCTTACATCAAAGTACTGTTGTTGTGTATCACGCATCAGTCACTCATGATTGGACACTTTTAACATGGCAGTTTGATAGTGGTTGCATCTTGCATTTATTTCTACGTTGTACTGCTTCTAATTTTTCGAATTGCCACTTATGACAAGACACTTTTAACTTGGCAGAGTAATATTGGTTGCATCTTTCATACGGTGTCTAGCTTGCATTACTTCTATTTTCTTGAAAATCCTTCTGCTTAGTTTACACATCGTAGCCGTGAATATGTCATGCCGTCCTGTTTTTCTTACATATTCCATCCTCATACGGTTGTCTTACATCAAAGTATTGCTTGTCTGTATCATGCATCAATGAGTTCTGAAGAGCGATTTTATTCTTTTGTGTTGTGGGTACGGCTTGACATGGCAAAGTCAAAAAATAGCAAGGAAAATATTATAGCAGGGAGTGGTGTTACTTGTCGGGTGAAACGGAAAAGGATCTGCTGTCCAGATTCTGCTGGTACTTATAGTGCAGTAGAAGGTCCAAGTCCACCGGCTAAATCTACAAACACAGTATCACCTGCTCCACCAGCTGTAGCATCCGCTTCAACTGTACCAGCATCTCAACGAGTTACTCGTTCGTTTGCTCCGGAACTGGCCAGTTCCCAAGCTGCCTTCACACCTAACAGTACTTCCGAAGCACTGCTAACACAACATGACTTGGCAAGATCGGATGAACCTCATGAGCATCAACACCAACACGGTACCTGACCGAGTCAAGTTGGAGTTGCATGCTCCTTTATATGTACTCTCATAGTTTGATGTACACTAACACTTTCCATATTCGTTGTTGAACTAGCACCACGACGCAAGCGGAAACAGACATCAGGGATAATGCTTGACAGATTAACAAAATCTAAAGGAGGAAGAATGCAGATCCATTTTGAGGCAGGTTTAAAAAGGCCACGTGATGCTATAGAGTCAGCCAAGTTAGTATCAGAGGCAGCCGTTGCCGTTAGGTGCCATGCACGTATCCTCCCATCGTGGATCTAGTACAGGAATGAGAAAGACAATACTCAGTTTAACACCTTCCTTGACCATTTATCCGTAAGTAATGTTATTCATCGCAATTAGTAATATTGTCTTGCTCTGTCCCATACTTTCTAGCTTCCTCCTAATAAGACTCACATTCTTTTTTCAACAGATGAGGTTCAAGTTGGATCCGAAAGATGATGCAACTAAACAAGCATGCACTCATGTTTTTCAGTCTGCTCTGCGACAGTATCGGTACCACCTTAGAAAATCTCACTTTGAAGGCAAGGCTAACAATGAAATCGCCCACACATCTCCAGTGGAATATATTAGAGATGAAGACTGGACAACCCTCGTTAAACACTGGTCTGATCCAAAGTATCAGGTAGGCTATATGTATTTGATCAGACCACATATTGAACTTGTATTTATGTATGTGCCTTACAAGTGTATCTTCTTCTAGGCTAACTAATTGAAGAATAAGACCAACCGTTCTAAAGTGAAATTCCAACAGACAACAGGATCTCGTAGCTATATTGCACACTGCGAGGCTCTTGTAAATAGCTGCTACTTCCTTCTTTTTTCTGTGCCATATTATCGTATCTATATTGACTTGTTTCAAATACAGAGAAAAGCCTGTGCAGACCAAAAAGAACCTGAACCAAATGCAGTGCAAATCTTCAAGGATTGCCACACCAGCAAGATGAAGGGCATGAGCACACCAGTTCAAGCCGCTGTTGTAAGTCTTTACTCCTCCTGCCTTTGAACTGATTGGTACTGTGATGTGTTCATTTAACTACTTGGTTTGCAGCCAATGTCAGTTACTCTGTTCACTTTTATACACTGTTGTCTTAACGTATCATTTCACCTTACATGGTTTAAAAGAGATGAAGGATATTCTTTTGGTCTTGATCTATATTCTAGTTGTTATGTTCACGTGCGCACACAATGATAAAATTGCCCGTTTGTTTTATATCTGTTTGCCCATGATATAAATGATGTCATACTATGTTCATCCTACTTTAAACCATGTCTCTTTATCCTTAGATGTCAACAAATGTGAGGAAATAGACAATACATTAGGCATGCTACATGGACATATGTTCCGAAAGTGATTTTATTATGTAGTTGGCACTACAATACATGCTAATGTATTACAGTAGTTCACCAAAATAAGTTATGTATAAACGTGTAACCTACTTTGTTTGTTTTTGTCTCATTAGTAACTTATCTGGTACACTAATCTACAAGTTCAAACTTTCAGGAAGCTATGGAACAAATGATTGAACAGCCACAACCACCTAAAGGTGACGAGGCTACCACAGGCACAATGTCACCTCTTGCTGCAGTGCGTCAGTATCTCTCCACTAACAGTGCAAAAAGCACCTTCCTGCGTAATTCTGGGTTGGTTGTCAAGGTAACCTGGTCCAAATCGCCTACTGAACAAAGTCTTCCTGCTAGACAGAGTGATATATCTGTGCTCCAGACACAATTCCAATCCCTAATGGACATCATTTTGGAAACAAGAATAGTGGTTGACAAATGTCGTCAAGATATGAATGGTTTTGAAACCAGACTATCAGACATTCGCTTCGTTGTTCAAGAGCAATGGCGGAAAAAGGTGAAGATCGTGCTGCTCCATCAGATTCTACAGCCTAAAACATTAGCACTCAGGTCAAATGTTCTGTGCTTCTATACATCTGATGGTGCTTTTATCTGCAAGGACTGTAAACTTTATGCCAACAGGCCTTTTGTTCTATGGTTGGAACTTATTTTGTTGTGATACAGCATTTATGATGCTGCCAAGGGCTACAATAATTACGACGCTATTTTTGTATAGTGTAGGTTTATCTTAGTAATGTATTCGGCGAAAGCTTCGTAGGAGCCCAACATGCCAACATTCGTCGGGCCCATTCCAATTGGGCTAAAAACGATTATGGGCCAAAATTTGCATGTAGCCCACTAAAAATATCTGGGCCTAAATAAACATAAGATTTCATATTTTTCTGGTAGGCCTGTGCCCATAGTGGGCCTTTAATAGGCCTAAACTTAATTTGGGCCCTCAGGAACAATAGGCCGTTTATAGGTGCAAATATCTCGAGCCCATAAAAAACATGGGCCTTTAAAAGACCGAAAGTGAGATTGGGCCCTGATTGTGCCAAATAACCCACTGGTCTTAGCAGGCCGAAATGGTGGCCCATTTACGATGCGGATCTTTCACAGGCCAAAATTCGGACGGGCCGTAAATGCGCCGACCTAATAAACGGGCCTTTAATAGGCCGGAAGTTCGGTCGGGCTAGATTATCGTCATTTTTATATGGGCCGTTAATGGGCACGATGTGACGTTGGGCCACATATGGCCCATGGTTTCGTCCGACGTTAACAGGCCGAAAATCACAACAGGCCGAAAGTCGCCCAAATCTATAGTGGGCCTCTAACAGGCCGAATGTGAGACATGGCCGAATATGACCCAAATCCTTCACGGTCGTTTATGGGCCAAAAGTTTCAATGGCCTGTAAATGGGCCCAAATGAAGCAGGACCTTTAACAGGCCGGAAATACACCGGGCCGTAATTCGGCCCATATACTTAGCGGACTATTAACGGGCCAGAAGTGACCATGGGCCCCGATGATGACAAGTTCAGGACAGGCCGTTGACGGGCCGATTTGACACTAGCCGTACGGACCTTAACTGAGAATGTTGGGCCTTTAGCTGGGCCGGCCCATTACGGTCTGCAAAATCTTGTGGGCCTTTAGCTGGGCGACCCATTATGGTTTGCAAAATCTTGTGAGCCTTTAGCTGGGCCGGCCCATTATGGTCTGCTAAATCTTGTGGGCCTTTAGTTGGGCCGGCCCATTTAAACTTTATGGGCCACTTTTGGGCCCGTCCACGTGTCAACATATCATAGGCCCATCTCGACCATTGGATGAGTGACACCTGTGCCAACGCGGAGTTGACGCGTGGTTCCGTCGGCCAATGAGAATTTTACACGTGGAAAATCGGCATTGGTCGTGGCTGTTAGCGGGTTATCGGATCCAAAACCGGACCCGATAGCTTAACGGCGTCCCATTACGGTGGATGCCACGTGTCGGTCACCCTTGACGAAAGCACTTCTATGACGCGTGATTTATCGTCATGGAAGTGGACACTTCCGTGATGATAATTTTGGTAATGTCATGGAACACTTCTACGACAGCACAGGTATGACTATCTTCATTCTGTCATAAATTTGTCATGGATGTACATGCATGACAGAAAACGTGACCTACTGTGACAAACACATATCATCACGGAAGTGTATTTTTTGTAGTGGTGCGAGCTATAAGCTGCGCGGGCTCACTGGGAAGCGAGCCCTTTGACTTCCATGGCCGCCCGCCTTGCTTGCATCCTCTCCATTAATGGCGCCCAAGCCGCAGTTTAATTCACTTTTTAAATATAAAACACTCATTGCAAACATTTTAGTTAGAACACCCGTATGCAAACCGACAGCTTCCCCAGGAAGACAAGAGAAAATGTGCCGAGCAGGATTTCTGCAGCTCTTGATCGCAAACGTTTTAGATAGAACACCCGTATGCAAAGTGAGAGCAGCTCAGGATTTGTGCATCCCTTCAATGCAAACGGTTGTTGGATGACCCGTGTGGAACCACGTACAAACAATTTGGTAAGATTTGTCAATCCTTGTAACACAGCGATTTGTCAAAATATGAAGCTAAAAATCACTAGGCGTATCTAATTTTTGCAACTAAAATCCAGTAATTAAGAATAGATTTCGTTCATAGATTAAGCAGTCGCGCTTAATTTATACAAACAGTTCAACTCGACAGCTGAACCGACCAAACTTTTCCCCAATTGTTGCCAACCACATACTGAGATAGCTAGTTCAACTATATATACTAGCTAATTTTAAGTACGTTGTACAGTTCCACCACATCTATAGTCAGATGAACTGAACAGAATAGCCCCTAAAATACTACTACTGCTGCTGAGGGTCTTTGTACTACTTCCGGCTGCCTCTCCTCTGCCGAGCGCGCTCAGTAAGAGGCGGAGGAGGAGGAGCCTACCGACGAGCTGGGCAACCGCAATGCGGTGCCTGCCGCTAATGCAGCTTCAGCGACTCTCGCCTCGAGCGCCCTCTGCCGCTCCAGATGACCCCTCTCGAAGCGGTGGTTCTCCTTCTAGATCTCCTGATTCCTCGCCTCTGAGGCAGCGTGTGCTGCTGCCACTGCGGCGGTAAGGCTTTTTGCATGCTCGATGAGGTGCTCCTCCTCCTCCCGCAGGAACTCGGTGTAGCGTGCAAGGTCGCTGTCGCACGTGCGGGCATCCACCTCCGCCTCCCGCCTTTGGGCGACGGTGGCGGAGCGGATGATGACCCCGACGGTCGACGGTGGGCTGGCGGCCACGGCGGCCGACAACGGGGTGGCGGCCACGACCACCACCTCCCCCCTTCGGGCCGCGGTGGCGGAGCGGGTGATGGCCACAATGGCCGGTAGTGGGGTGGCGGCCACAACGGCCATCTCCCGCCTTTGGGCGGCGGCGAGCGGGCGATGGCCCTGGCTTTCGATGGTGGTGTGGCGGCAACGGCGGCCGGCAATAGCTACCGACGGGCACCGGCGGCGGAGTGTGTGGTGGGTGTTCCACACACACCCAACAGGGACGCCACGCGCACTACACTACACCGGGGACTGCGCCGCCGCCGCCCCGCGCACTACACTACACCTAGCTGGAGCTGTCCTCTGATGACGGCGGAGTGGCTGAGTGACGACGATAGACCGGTGCCATTGGTGAATGTGGGAGAAGCAGATGAGATAAGCTACAAGGATAGAGGGGAAAATGCGACGCAGGACTCGCCGGCCGTGAGGGTTTTTATAGTAGGCCGGTAAGCATTGCGGTTTTGGGCGATTTCACCGAGTCGTGCGGGAAGGTTGCGTGGGACCGGGCTCAACGACGATTCATTGGCGCCACCGTTTGGCAAAAAGAATGCCCCCGCGTGCTGCGCAAGCTTGCGCTGTAAGCCGTCCGCGGGGTGACAAGACGTGCGAGATGAGAACGAAAGGCCACGTACACATACGGTTAATAAAAAAAACGTTTGCGATTTAATTACCTACTATACCACCGTCCTGGTTTACAAGTATGATTTAACTAATAAAATACAAATGCATGTCGCCAAAGATTATATAATTGGATTTGTATTTGAACATAGTTTCCAATTATATAATTTTTAAAACATGCATTAACATGTTGTTGGTTAAATTTGAGGGCAAAGTATGGCACGGAATATAAACGAGACTATAGACTAGACAGAGGTGGTACCACACGGCTGCTCTCTACGCAGCGAGGCAACTGTCGGCCGGCTTGTAGGCGACCATTTGCTGCGTGTTCAACTGCTCCATGCGTGTGGTTGCTTGCGGTTCAGGCGGCCGCTGCGCACTCTGCTCGCGTCCCTCCACACGTGCTGCCAGTGTTTTGGGCCGGTGCACGATCACGCACGTTCGTGTGCAAGCGGTTGCACCGGGCGCGGCATGACGATGCAGTTACCCACTCCAAAAACTGCCATGCGGACGGGCCGAGAATCCACGCCGCCCGGCCCCCTTTTATTCCTGCAGCCATTTACCTTCATCTCACATCTCACACGTCACAATAAGCACACCCACGAGGACACATACAGAGAGGACATCCAGCGGTTCCAATGGCGCTCCCCGTGGCTCCAATGGCGCTCCCAGCGGCCGAGGACGACAACGGCGGGCGGTTCACCACGCATCACATGGTGGACACCCACATGAGGGGGAAGGCCCTCTCGGTGGTGTACACGAATGATCCGGTCTCGGTGGAGAGCTCCATCCAAACTATGGAGCAATTCCTTGCCGAGGACAAGTACCGAGTGGTCGGCTTCGACCTCGAGTACACCATCGGTCGTGCCGGGCACGATTAGAAGGTTCCTGTCGCCCAGTTGTGTGTGCGACATGACGTCCTCATCTACCACTTCCACCTTGCCACAAGGCCTTGTGAGCGTTTCTCCAGGTTTATCAAGAGCTCCGACTACAGTTTCGCTACGGTGGACACCAACATTGATCTAAAAGCGCTCAAGGTTTCGGACTTGAAATGCCTGAATCTTGTCAACATGCAGCACCACTACAAGGTCTTGGGCACCGACAAATGCAAAGTGAACTCCCTGGTTGACCTCGCCTCGGCCATCATCGACCCCTACTACGCGAAGATGAAGCAAGAGAGCAATAAGGACAAGAACACCTGGCACAGTGTGTGGCATAAGAGAGTGGATGAACAACATGTCAAGTACGCGGCCATGGACGCGTACACAAGCTACGAGATGTACATGCGGATCGTTGACATGAGGAACTGTCTTCTTCCTGACCTAGACGAGGGATCGAGCCACATATCAGTGGCGGGAGCGTCACAAGAAGTAGATGACTAGACGATCGTTTCTCCTACTTTAGAATGCTTGCAATTGTTTATTTAGGTGTGTGCGAATGATCTGTATAGTCACTTATGTAATTGGATGTTTATTTCAGTTATATATATATACACACACACATGTTATTCTACTATAGACAGAGCAATTCACATGGCTTATTAGCAGCAATCGTTTGTGTTATTATTGGTCTTCGCACACATTTCAGATTACGGACCTGTTTGCCGCGTATCACACACATCTTGTTCAGTTGAGCCATTTCCATTGTGTTGCCTAATCACACACAGTTCATCCCAGTGAACTGTATGCTGTATATTACACACGCCTTCATCTGGCTGCCCGTTTCTTTTGTGCGTCCTCATCACAAACAGTTCATTGAGCTGAACTGTATGCCCTGCATCGCACACGCAACTAAATTCTGAACCGTGTTTGATGCATGTGTCATCGCAAATGTTTTGCACCTTTTTGACGGGTTTTTTACACCACCGTTTGCGATTATGGCATCGCACACAGTTTCGTCGAAGGGTCTCTGATTGTAGTGTCGCGTTTGGACCATCCTGCAGTAGTGATAAAGGTTCAACAAGAACATAGGTTTGAGACAAATAGGTTCAAGTTCAACGCACAAATAGGTTCAAGTTCAACGCAAAAATAGGTTCAAGTTCGACACATAGTCACTGGTGCGCGTCGGTCCAAAATAAACGGTTTTTAACCCCTTTCTGCGACGGCATTTGGAACCGTCGCCAAGTGAGTGTGGGCGATAGGGGGGTCCTTCCCACACGACCCAGAAATCATTGGGGATAGGCCCTCCTGGGACCCAGGCTGTGGCCGTGTGCGATCGGGCGAGGCATCGAAACCCAATCATTTCCGTAGGTATGTACATCCCACACGGTGAATCCTAGAAATCATTTCCGTAGGTATGTATATCCCACACGGTGAATCCCAGAAATCATTTCCGTAGGTATGTACATCCCACACGGTAAATCCTAGAAATCATTTCCGTAGGTATGTACATCCCACACGGTGAATCCCGGAAAATCATTTCCGTTCGTATGTATATCACACACAGTCAATCCAAGGAATACGTTTCCGTTCTTATGTACATCCAACACAGTCAATCCAGAGAAAATGTTCCCGTTCGGACGTACATCCCACACAGTTTTATGTGTAGGATCGTGTGTGAAAGGTGTAACTATCACACACGGTCTGCGTTGGTTAACTGTTTGCTTTTATCAACTATATCACACACGATTTGATGAAGAAAACTGTGTGGCATTGGCCTATCCATCGCAAGCGCTTTTACTGTTAGAACCATTTGCAAAGGTCCATGACACATTTAGCAGGTTTATTAGTTTACAATTAATAATTACAGCATTACGCAAATTCACATTTCATATTGAACAGCTGTTTGCCAATTTCATATCAGGCACATAAATATATTATATCATCACATTACGGTAGCTACATGAAAACAGCACAGTACAACATATAGCTAGTTCAACTTCATAAGAACAATATATTCATTTCCCTAACCGAGATAATCCAGGCTCGTCTTATCCACCTCTAATTTCAGTTCAGTAAGAACCCGTTTTGCACGGGCCAACTGGGAAAGTGCCTCCTCCTTCGCCAACACCATCTTAGCAAAGTCTGATTTAAACAATCTGAGCTCATTCTCCACCTTCAAATTTTTATCCCCCATCTTGAAATATGCTTCAGCGTTGACAAGACTTTCTCTAAGCCTACGTGTGTTCACTTCCACATACATGCTCCAGAGCTTCGTTAGGCACATCTTCAAAGACTCTGGCCACTCTTGATCAACCCACTCCAAGTAAGAATACTTCCATTCATCCTATAATATTTAAAACTAGATCAGTAACAATTGTAGGGGAAATGGGTTTATAGAAACATAGAAAATCAGCAATGCTTATTTTGAAAAACTTAATAAACATGTTAATTATGACATATCTTCTCAAAAAGATCAATGTGCAAATGAATTAATTGCTACCGAGACAACAACTAAATTCAGGAACATCAGAAGCTATAATTAACTACAACGACGCTACAAGTTCTTACTCATGTACAATAAATAACAAATTGAACATTTTATGAGGAAGGTAAATATAACTGCAACAACATAGCGACAGTGTTTGGATGACAGCAAATTGATACTAACAGGTGTGTACATGCACAAATTTAGTAACATAGAACTAAATAGCACTAAGCACGTCCACTATGTACGCCAAAACTAGTGTAAAGACAACTGTTGCTACATCTCGCACCGGTGCCCTGAACTGGCGAGCCGATGCAGCGGAAAAAAATTAGGGACCTGGACTACGGAGCACGTAGTTGCTCCGATGCCTAGTTCCTTCGTGCCATAAAGATTTAGTATTTTACTGCTTGGCTGCTCGGATGTGTGGACCAAAGTTGGCTGCACAAACTGTTGAAGCGGTGCCAAATAATTTTCTAATGGCACCGCTGATGAGATGGCAACAATTTAAGATACTAGGTACAAACTGTGACACTGTCTTAGGATGCGTTTGGTTGAAGGTGTGGTATGAATGGGTTGGGACCGTGAAAGTGTGTGAATCACATCTAACAAATGATTTGTAACAACGGAAGAGGGTCTAACCTTCTCTGCACATGCCAGAAACTTCCTCCCAGTGTCCACAGAATCAAATGCAAGTAGCTTCACGCATGGAGATGGATGGTGACAACGAGCAGATAGATCTTTAGCCACCCCGCTCCATTCATTGCCACTGATGGTCGTAGGAAGCTACAAGAGGAAGAAACGACTCAAATCAACCTTTGGGTAAAAATCCTTCATTCCAAGTCATAGCCCAAGAGAGATAAGAGAGGCATACCCGGGTGGTGAAGGAGTAGTCGCCGGAGGAGGAACCACTGGAGATGTCTTTTAAGGAGACAATGGCGACCCCGGCGGTAGGATGCGAGACGGCGAGAGCGAGGAAGCAGCTATAGCTTAGCAAGGAAGGAAGGAAGGAGGAAACAAGGGAAATGTGACTTGTGGTCGGGGAGAAAAGGGAGTGGGGAAGGGGGCGGGGGTAGATATTTTGGCAGTAGGCCAAAATTTTGGAAATGTGGAGGGAAACTTTGCGTGCGGTGCCGCCGGACCATTCACTTTGAACGATTGTGTGCATCGCAAACGATTCTTCCGCTTTACGCGCATAGGATGAGTTTGATAATTCAAATTTTGGTCTCAAGGAATGGGCACATTCACTTTGAACGCGCGTGGTGCCGTCGGACCATTCACTTTGAACGATGGTGTGCATCGCAAATGATTCTTCTGCTTTACGCGCATGGGATGAGTTTGATAATTCAAATTTTGGTGGAAATTTGCCCGGGTACGTCATTGCATAATTTAACATCGCTTGCTAATTTGGGCACACAAAAGAGCGTATAGCAGACAGACCACACTTACTGAATCGAGCAATTTTAGTAATTACACAGAGCCAGTTGACCTAAACATTGCTCTAACAAAAGACCAACATTAAAAACAAAGCCTAAGTACGCATAATTAAAAAATCCGCCGGCGCGCCGGCCTATCATCGCCGGTGTGAGATGAGATGTCAGTGACTTGTCCTGGCGACATGCCGCCGTTGGTGGAACCCGCGCACCCCTGCTGAAGTTGACCGCGTCCTCGTCCTCATCCTCGGCGCCGCCCTCAAGGTTGTAGTATTCATAGTAGTGGCTGCGCCAGAGCTCGCGTTGGTACTCCACCGCCAATTCCTCGATGGACAGACTCTTCTCTACCTCGACCTCGGCCACGCGCAACTCCTCCTCCTGGCACTCCTCGATCTCCGCCGCATCCTACATCTCCAGCTTCCGCTCGGCGACCTCATAAGGAAGCAGGTGCTCGACGGCCACCGCCGCCTTTTCAAACGTGGGTTGCATGCTGGAGTCCGAGGTGGCCTGGAATATCTTGGCGTGTGCATCCTCGATCTTGGCGTGGATGGCCTCGACCCGGGCCAGGGCGACATCAGCGGCACGGACGGCAGCTCGAGCACTCTCGGCGTTTGCAGCCACCGTCGCAGCAACAGCTGGAGCCGTCTCGGCTGCTGCAGCTGCCCTGTCGGCTGCCGCAGACACCCTCTCGGCGGAAGTGGCCACTGTCGGTGTCAAAACCGGCGGATCTCGGGTAGGGGGTCCCGAACTGTGTGTCTAAGGCGGATGGTAACATGAGGCAGGGGACACGATGTTTACCCAAGTTCGGGCCCTCTCGATGGAGGTAATACCCTACTTCCTGCTTGATTGATCTTGATGATATGAGTATTACAAGAGTTGATCTACCACGAGATCGTAGAGGCTAAACCCTAGAAGCTAGCCTATGGATGATTGTTGTTGTCCTACGGACTAAACCCTCCAGTTTATATAGACACCGGAGGGGGCTAGGGTTACACAGAGTCGGTTACAAGGGAGGAGATCTACATATCCGTATCGCCAAGCTTGCCTTCCACGCCAAGGAGAGTCCCATCCGGACACAGGATGAAGTCTTCAATCTTATATCTTCATAGTCCAACAGTCCGGCTAAAGTATATAGTCCGGCCGTCCGAGGACCCCCTAATCCAGGACTCCCTCAGTAGCCCCTGAACCAGGCTTCAATGACGATGAGTCCGGCGCGCAGATTTGTCTTCGGCATTGCAAGGCGGGTTATTCCTCCGAATACTCCATAGAAGATTTTGAACACAAGGATAGTGTCCGGCTCTGCAAAACAAATTCCACATACCACCGTAGAGAGAATAATATTTCCACGAGTCTAATCTGCTGACACATTAGGCAGCATGACATCATACCATGGCCAGGTCATTATTAGAACCATTTTTCTCAACCAGCGACCCCACATATTGCGAGGCGGTTTCCTTGGCACGTCTTGTCGAAGCAGAGATCGTGTCCCCCTTATTACGGGATTCTCATCAATACGGCTGTGGGTAACCCTATCGTGCCCATTGGTATGACTCCTCGATTTTTGACCAGTCCCAAACGGCCACGCAAAGGACGCTTGATATTCACCCTCTTTATAAAGAGGTCAAGGCCTGTTCTTTTCTTCTCGCACTCAATCGAACTTTTCCCCCACCTCGAGTTCCAACACCCAAGGCTCAGGCTAGGCGCTTCGGACCTTTAATCATGTCCGGATCCAACCTTCAAGGTTGGTGGATGCCATCCTCTGTCACAGAGGACATTAAGAAGCTAAGAGAAGCCAGGTATCTGACCGCCAAAATCTCGCACAAGCTACCTGCTCGAGGGCAGGTCATTCCCACTCCCGAACCTAGCGAGAGCGTCGTATTCATCTCTCACTTCCTCCGAGGGCTAGGCCTTAGTCTAGATCCCTTTGTTAGGGGGCTCATGTTCTATTACGGGCTGGATTTCCATGACCTGGCCCCGGACTCCACCCTTCACATCTCGTCGTTTATCGTCGTGTGTGAGGGCTTCCTCCACGTCACCCCGCACTTCGGCTTGTGGCTCAAGACCTTTAATGTGGAGCCGAAGACGATTAATGGGTGACACGCAGAATGCGGAGGAGCCGTAATAAGCAAAGGCGCCGATGTTCCATGGCCAAAGGGTTCCTTCCCGGAGGTATCCAGCTTATGGCAACGGGAGTGGTTTTACATCACAGCTCCCCGCGGTACTAAGTGGGTGGCCGCCCCTGCCTTT
>NC_057799.1:400870265-401030585 GCF_018294505.1 Triticum aestivum
TGATGTGCCGATATTGCAGAGTCGCATCCGAGATCTCCTCAAGAGAGATGTTAGCCTGGTCACGGTAATGCAAGTCATGCTAGTGCATCGAGTCCTGCCTTGCAAACGTTGACCTCTCCGTATGTGGGAGTTCAACCCGGAAGGACCGCGAGCTATTCAGCACTTCCTCGGCATGACGCTCGAAGAGATGTACAGATTGTTCTTCGGATCACAAATAAAGTGACCGGACACCACCGAGGATGCGGGTCTGAGCTGCAATCGTCCAGATACCCAAGTAAGTAGTCCTTCGACCGAACACGTTGTCTCTTTATTTATCACAACATCATTTTGAAAAGTCGCTCTTTGACCAGGACTGGGTAAAAAAGGCGAAGATGATCAGGTGTTCAGCCTCCCTTCCCGAAGGCTCAGAAGATCCAGTACTGGCCAGAATGCTTGAGCTTGCTCCTTATCAAGCGCCCTCAGAAGAAGATAAAGGGGGAATAAAGAGGCTGAAAGCGGGCCTCACTCATTATTCATCCAAACCGGGGGAATTAGCGCCTCCGCGAAGGAGGATAACCGGGGAGAAGAATCTAAAATTCCCTCTCCCCAGGGAAGGAGGAGGACCGCCTCTGAAGACTTGGAAACAATGGTTTCCAAACGAGGGAAGAAATCTTCGCCAGAGGGTGCTGCCCCGGAGGGTATCCTTACCGCACAGTGCCTACAAGGGGATCAGCCCTGCACCGAGCTGTAAGTAACAAAAGTACTTCATAGTAAAAATATCCTGCTTTATTTCTGAGGACAATAACCAAAGCATATGTCTTGTAGTTCGGATCGTAGCCCTTCTCGACAGAGTTCGTCTTCGGGGGATCTTCTTCCGGAGTTGATGGAGAGCGAAACACCTCCCCATGCCTCCTCGCCTCATGAGGCGGGCGTCCCTGAGGTGTCCTCACGGAGGATTTCTCCTAATCCGCCAAGGCCAGAGGGTAACCCTTCGGCCACCCAAGTCCGGAGTATTCGGCTCCTAAGGAGAGCAACAGAAAGAGGCCGGGACTGTCCGGTGCGCGACCCGACGCACTGAAGAATCTTCTGGAGCAAGCGACTCTCAGAAGCGCATCGTACGCTAATGGGTACAGTGGTTGAGAGGATTTCATCCGCCGAAAGCGGGTTGCATGAAGCTTTTATGAGCCTGCTGAGAGGCTTTGAGGTACGCAAAGTAGTATATGTTTTTGACGATACCGCACACGCTAGGTGTGCCCTATGCAGATAGTAGCCCCTGAGACTCTGGTTGCTGTCGAGAACGGCGGCAAACAGAGGATCATAGTCCCAGGTAATAATCATGCCGCCTTCATGTGCAGGTGGCTGAAGGTCCGGTGGCTAGCCGGACTGGTGAGTTTGCCGAGATGAAGCGGCAACTTGATGCGGCAGATGCCGACATCGTGCTTGTAAACAAGCGGCTTGACGAGGCATAGGGTATGTGTTTTCTCCGGTGATCAACACATATTAAGAGGAAGATGATGCTAGTATCTTTAATATGTTGTGACTGCAGATGTGGCTGCCGCCGTGGAGACCCTTCGGGCGGAACTTGCCCGAGCCAAGGAACAAGCCAGGAAGAGTGATGTGGCCGCTCTAAAGGCGGTCGAAGAGCTGAGAGCCGAACAGGCTGCGCATTGCCAAAGCAAGGATAAAATAGCCAAGATGGTTGTTGAGTTGAAAGATGTCGCCGACCGTTACGAGCTTCTTGAAAAGGAAACCCGAACAAAGATGACGGCCCTGGAGAAGGCCATGGTAGCAACCAAGGACGCCCGCTCTAAAATCAGAGCGGCGAAGGAGGAGCTACGTCAAGCTGGAGATATCGCGGCTAGGAAGGCCTTTTTGTTGCGGAAGAAGTTTGGAGATCCTAAGTATGCCCCTCTTGATCAATTATGGAGTTCTGCAGACGCATACGTGGATTTGGCAGCGAGTGCTGCTGAAGCGGCCGAGTTTTTCAAAGATCAAAAAGATCGTGAAGTGGAAAAGTTGTTCTGGTCATAGTTCAATGTTCCAGTGCGTCCGCTGCTGTTAAATGAGCGAATGACCGAGTGGGCCAAGCTCCATAGGTTGTGCGGGCTTGCCATGAGGTCAGTTGTGGATCATCTTTGGCCGGAAGGACCAAGGCCGAATAGTTATTTTGGCTTAGTGCAATGCTTCCTTGGTGTTGTGTCGCATATCGACGCTATGAAGAGGTCGGCGTGCATAGAGGGTGCGCGGATGGCTCTTGCCCGTGTCAAGACATACTGGGCAGAGATGGAGGCCACCGCTATTGCAACCCAGAGTTCGGCCATAGGCCGAGTATCGGTCGAGCACTGCTTTGAAGAAGTCCTTGAAGGCGCTCGCTTAATAGAGGCTCAGTGGTTGAAGAATATTATGTTCTAGTGACATGTATCCCCATTGTAAGAACAATGTCATTTGAATTATAAAGGCTGTGTTTATACATTTGCTTGAAAGTATTATTATGCCTCCTGTGCGGTCGTTTATGTATATATATATATATCCTGAAAGTTTGCAGTTGTCGGCTTCAGCCCCCACGCATATAATGCGGGGGTGTTTGCAAAAGCGCGTCTTCACACTTGATCCAACGTCTTGGTCCATTAAGGAGGTGGTAGCGCGGCGAATGAGGCAATCGGACTATATTGCTTTAACACTTTCACTTAACCATAGGAGTTTGATAGTGGGGCTACTATATAGCCCCTGGTATTTCCGCGGCTATCCGAATATGGTGCGCGTACGTACATGGCCAGGAAAACCGGCCCTTCATTAATGCGGAGGAATCCCGAAGATTCCGCTAGGTCATCGAGTGGTTGACCAGTCTCGCGCTTTATCATGACAGTCAGTTTTCGGCTTTCTCTACTGAGGTGCTCATCCAGATGAACCAGGGCACAATCGCAGTAGTTCTCCCGGTGCCACCTTAGCCGATAGAGCGGAACGTAAGGTAGCAAAACGTGGGAGCCGGGCAAACCCAACATTTGACCAAAGACATGATTCGGAGCTGATGCATATAAGGCCAAACTCGCGACGCCGAACACTCCCTAAGGTATTCGGTCTTTACAACATGTACCGGGCTGAGCAACGCCTTTGATAATGAACCCCGAGTGTCCAGGTACGTGCAATGTTCTAACGTGGCGAAATGCCAATAACGTCAGCATCCTTTTCGGTTATACGGAGTATCCGGAGGATGTGAAGCAACAAAAGACAGTAAAAAAGGTTCACACAGGGTCTTAATCTAAAAAGAAACCTTTGAGCGGGTCCCTGCTGCACGTCTGCGCCTGTGTCTCCGTTGTGCCGTATCCTGGAAGGGTGTAGCACGATTTTCATCTGTAAAAGAGAAGAACTTAGGTGAAAGTTGTCGTGCGAAAAATTGGTTATTCTCAATAAACCATTAAAATTCAAGATAAGTAAAGTTGAGCCGAACTAGTCCTTTTTACGCGCGGGAAGCCCCTGGTACTGCCTATGGGGATATAATCATCAAACCAATCTCAGGTTTATCTAAGCTGTTACAGCTAGTAATGCGCTGGACTCGTCTAGCCGTGTCCGTGGTCTTGACGACCGATCATTTATTCTGGTTGAAGAGGCCGTTTAGTGTTCGGCTGTTAAAGCCGCCACACGTTCTTCCACGCGTAAGGAATGCTCAATATTTCCACTAACTGTGATGATGCCACGTGGACCGGGCATCTTAAGCTTAAGAGAAGCGTAATGCGGTACTACATTAAAACGAGCGAAAGCTGTTCTTCCGAGTAGTGCTTGATAGCCCATTCGGAATGGAGCGATGTCGAAGGTTAACTTTTCACTTCTGAAGTTGTCGGGGGAACCGAATACAACCTCTAGTACTAGAGAGCCCGTACAGCGGGCCTCTGGGCCTGGTATTACCCCTTTAAAGGTAGTAGTACTTTGGCAGATTCTTGTCGGGTCTATCCCCATTTTGCGGACTGTGTCCTGATATATCAGATTAAGACTACTGTCGCCGTCCATGAGGACTTGGGTGAGATGGTATCCGTCGATAATTGGATCTAGCACCAAGGCAGCCAATCCTCCGTGCCGGATACTTGTCAGGTGATCCCTGCGATCAAAGGTGATTGGGCGGGCCGACCAAGGGTTGAACTTGGGGGTGACGGGCTCTACGGCGCATGTGTCTTGGAGTGCATGTTTGCCCTTTCTTTCTGTTACGTGAATCATGTTCACTGTTTTGACCTCTAGTGGGAATTTTCTCTGTCCCCCAGTGCTTTGCTGACGAGGCTCATCCTTGTCTTCACTTGGTGTCTCCCTCCCCTTGTGTTCGGCGTTTAGCTTGTCGGCCTGCTTGAAGACCCAGCATTCTCTGTGGGTGTGATTCACAGGTTTGTCGGAGGTGCCGTGAATCTAACAAAATTTGTCTAGAATCTTGTTGAGGCTGGACGGTCCATCTCTGTTGCCTTCGAAAGGCTTCTTCCGCTGACCGGGTCGAGAGCCCCTGAATCCGGCGTTTACCACCGTGTTGGCTGGGTTGTCTTCATTATTTCGACGCTTGCTTTTACTGCGTCGTGGTTTTCTATTACCATCCCTGACTTCATATGTGCCTGGGTCGCTGGTGCTACTACGAGCCAGCCAGCTATCTTCGCCCGCGCAAAAGCGGGTCATGAGGCTTGTTAAGGCTGCCACTGTCCTTGGTTTTTCTTGGCCGAGGTGTCTGGCGAGCCATTCGTCGCGAACGCTGTGTTTGAAAGTTGCTAAGGCTTCGGCGTCCGGGCAGTCGACGATTTGGTTCTTCTTAGTGAGAAATCTGTTCCAAAGCTTTCGGGCTGACTCTCCGGGCTGTTGAATTATATGACTTAAATCGTCTGCGTCCGGAGGTCGGACATAAGTCCCTTGAAAATTGGCCCTAAAAGCATCCTCAAGCTCCTCCCAACTTATATTGAATTTTTGGGGAGGCTCTTCAGCCAGTGCCGAGCTCGTCCTTTCAGCTTGAGGGGCAGGTATTTAATGGCGTGGAGGTCGTCTCCGTGAGCCATATGGATATGGAGGATGAAGTCCTCAATCTAGACCCCAGGGTCTGTCGTTCCGTCGTACGCCTCTATGTTCACGGGCTTGAATCCCTGTGGAAATTCATGATCCAGTACCTCATCGGTGAAGCATAGGGGGTGTGCGGCACCCCTGTATTTGGATGTATCGTGGTGTTCGGACGGTTGTAGTATTCGGTTTTGATTTTGTGCCGGAGCACGCTTCCTAGATCCATAGATGGACCTGGTCATACCGGATTTTTGGCGCAAGTCCTCACGTAAATCGTGTGTCGACTTATGTGCGGCCCCGTTAGCCGCCCTATCGTGGCCACGAGGGGGTCGATCCGGCTGGTCGGCCGTTTTATTCTTCGGCTATGTAGGCTCTATGGCCTCATCATCAAACTCAGGCAACAGCTTGCGCTTTGGATAGCTCTTTGTATGGCAACTACCACCATACTTTTCTTTAGTGTCGAGCACTTTGTTCCATCTACTGTTGAGCGTATTCTGCATGGCCTTAAGCCTTTGCTTCTGCTTCTTCAGACTCCTCGCAGTGGCAATAAGCCTTCTATGGAGGTTCTCTTGTTCCAAGTGCCTTTCTGGGATGACGTGTGCGTCGTCGTCCGGACTATTTTCCTCTCCGGAGAGAGGTTGATGAGCTTTATCCTCGTCGTCGACGTGTTCAGACAGCTGCTCCATACTATGTTCGCCGTTCGCTGGTTCATCCTGCTCTATCGCTGGGTCAATGTTGTCGTCTCCTCTGGAGTCGACCGGGGTGTTATTTTCTCTTGCGTTGTTATCGCTGTTTTTGCCAAGGCGGGATTTGGAGCGGCGCCTACGCCGTCGCTTTGGTTGCTTCTCGAGGGAGCTATCCTTCACTGCAACCTTCCATTCCTCATCATTGTTTTCTTTGGGTGTATCCGCCATGTATATATCATGTGATGAGGTAGCTGTCCAGCGCCCTTTAGGCGGTGGTTCCTGCTCATCTCCTGCATCGTCGTCCATACCGTCGATGTCTTTGGAGTCGAAATCGAGCATGTCGGTTAAGTCGTCGACAATGGCTACTAAGTGGGTGGTGGGTGGGGAGCGAATATCTTCGTCGTCCGCATCCCATTCTAGCCGGACATAGTTCGGCCAAGGTTCTCCTGACAAGGATAGAGACCTTAATGAATTTAGCACATGGCCGAAAGGCGAGTGCTGAAAGATATCCGCGGAGGTAAACTCCATGATCGGTGCCCAATCGGATTCGATAGGCACGGACGCAGGCGGCTCGGAGCCCGTGGCCGGGGACGAATCCAATGGTTCGGCAGCACGGCTCTCGTAGGAGGTGAAGTCAGTATTCGGCTCTATCGCCACTGAGAGTGCGGCCTCCGTGGCGGGGTCTATCCACCCGTCCTCAGATGGCGCAATCTGTTCCGGATTGAGGGCCGGAGTAGTTGCAGGTGTGATCTCCCGAGCACTGTCCGACGGCAGAGTTAAGTCATGCTCATCGTGATTGTGCGGCGCACCTGACATGGGCTCGAATCCGTCGAAGATCAAGTCTCCGCGGATATCGGCAGTATAGTTCAAGTTTCCGAACCTAACCTGATGACTAGGGGCGTAGCTCTCGATCTGCTCCAGTTGGCCAAGCGAGTTGGCCCGTAGTACGAAGCCGCCGAATACGAAGATCTGTCTGGGGAGGAAAACCTCACCCTGGATCGCATCATTGTTGATGACCGAAGGAGCCATCAAGCCTTACGGTGACGGCACAGTGGAACTCTCAATGAAAGCACCAATGTCGGTGTCAAAACCGGTGGATCTCGGGTAGGGGGTCCCGAACTGTGCGTCTAAGGCGGATGGTAACAGGAGGCAGGGGACACGATGTTTACCCAGGTTCGGGCCCTCTCGATGGAGGTAGTACCCTACTTCCTGCTTGATTTATCTTGATGATATGAGTATTACAAGAGTTGATCTACCACGAGATCGTAGAGGCTAAACCCTAGAAGCTAGCCTATGGTATGATTGTTGTTGTCCTACGGACTAAACCCTCCGGCTTATATAGACACCGGAGGGGGCTAGGCTTACACAGAGTCGGTTACAAGGGAGGAGATCTACATATCCGTATCGCCAAGCTTGCCTTCCACGCCAAGGAGAGTCCCATCCGGACACGGGACAAAGTCTTCAATCTTGTATCTTCATAGTCCAACAGTTCGGCTAAAGTATAAGTCCGGCCGTCCGAGGACCCCCTAATCTAGGACTCCCTCAGCCGCGCTCAAATCGGATGCGGCGGCACTCTCGGCGTAGGTAGCAGCGCGCTCGGCGCAGGCCGTGGCGCTGGGGGGGCGCGGCCATCGTACGGGCCTTCACGAAGCGTTTCCACGGTGTCATCTTTGAAAGAAGGGGATGCGGAAATGGGGATTGGGATTCGTGGATTCGGGGGTTGCCAGCACTAGAGTAGACGAGCCGGCGGAGCTTAAGGAGGGAGACTTAAATAGACCTAGATATTTTTCATCGCAAACGGTTCCTAGAAAACAACTGTGTGTGATGTTGTATATATTTTTTATTAGTTGTGAAAGACAAATTTGGAATAAAGTGCCAATGGATGGTGTTTTAAATGAACGAGAAATTTTGTAGTACTAATACAACTGTCATGTCAAATTTTGGAAAATTTCAAGGGTCATTTGACCTTCTAAGACATATAAGTGATTTTCTAGCCATTTAATGACCGTAATTGAAATTTGAAATACATGTACATGCAACAGCTAACCATAACGGTTTGAAAACTCATATTTTGTGTACTTGTGTGCGATTTAATTCCATGTGCAGTAAATTGGAAGGAATTTTCAAACATATTGGTCTAACGGCTATGACACAATTAAGCATGGAGTGACATGGCATTTTAATTCCAAAAAATTTAAAAAATTCAGAAACACATGAAACCTTGGTAGATGCAATGTCATGCCACCAAGATGATGTGGTAAAATAATTGGCATGTTTGACCAAAGTTTGAACACACACCCCTCACAAACCGGAGCAACTCACTAGAAGGCTCGTGGTTTCGAGAGGGAACAATGCATGTTTGATGACGAACGGGAGATAGCTTCCTCTTACGGCCTTCAAATTTTTTTTCTACGTCTAACGTGCACTACTACAACTGTAATGTGAAATTTTTGAAAATTCTAGGGGTCATTTGACCTTTTAAAGACATTTAAGTGATTTTCTAGCCATTTAATGACCGTAATTCAAATTTGAACTACATCTACATGCAACGCGTAACCAAAACGGTTTGAAAAATCATATTTGTGTACTTGTGTGCGAGTTAATTCCATGTGCAGTAAACTAGAAGGACTTTTCAAACATAATTGTATCACGACATGGACACATATGCATGAATACGTATGCATGGAGTGGCATGGCATTTTAATTCCAAAAAAATCAGAAAGAGATGAAACCTTGGTTGATGTAATGTCATGCCACCAACATGATGTGGTAAAGAAATTGGCATGTTTGACGAAAGTTTGGACACACACCCCTCACAAACCGGAGCAACTCGCTAGAAGGTTCATGGTTCCGAGAGGGAACAATGCATGTTTGATGATGAACAGGAGATGGCTTCCTCTTACGGCCTTCAAATTTTTTCTACGTCTAACGTGCACTACTACAACTGTAATGTGAAATTTTAGAAAATTCTAGGGGTCATTTGACCTTTTAAAGACATTTAAGTGATTTTCTAACCATTTAATGACCGTAATTCAAATTTGAACTACATCTACATGCAACGCCTAACCAAAACGGTTTAAAAAATCATATCTGTGTAGTTGTGTGCGAGTTAATTCCATGTGCAGTAAATTAGAAGGAATTTTTAAACATATTGGTCTCACGACATGGACACATACATACGTATGCATGGAGTGACATGGCATTTTAATTCAAAAAAAAATAGAAAAATGATCAGAAACACATGAAACCTTGATTGATGTAATGTCATGCCACCAAGATGATGTGGTAAAGAAATTGACATGTTTGACAAATGTTTGGACACACACCCCTCACAAACCGGAGCAACTCACTAGAAGGTTCGTGGTTCCGAGAGGGAACAATGCATGTTTGATGACGAACGGGAGATAGCTTCCTCTTACGGCCTTCAAATTTTTTCCTACGTTTAACGTGCACTAATACAACTGTCATGTGAAAATTTGGTAAATTTCAGTGGTCATTTGACCTTTTAAAGACTTTTAAGTGATTTTCTAACCATTTAATCACTTTAATTCAAATTTGAACTACATCTACATGCAACGCCTAACCAAAACGGTTTGAAAAATCATATTTTTGTGTACTTGTGTGCGAGTTAAAAAATCATTAGACGATGTAAATATCTAGTGTTCAAAAAAGAAATGTAAAGATCTGGCAAGACAACCGGCCCCCACACGATTGGCACTCTATCTCGTGGCTCGAGGTTTGGTAGGAGATTGTCGGGGATCATTAATCAGACACGATTCTGTATTGGAAACCGTCAGCTATTATGTTCACACACAGATTTGCTGCGGGAATTGTGTGTAATTCAAACTACAGTACTCGTAAGTTTCAGCGACCGGCGTGTGTACTGTCCCCGTCGATCTAGATTTTGGCCGCCAATAAATACTACCTTGCTCACGTCGTCCCGCCTGCATTCTCATCTACATCCTCCCCTCGCTCGCCCTCTCTCTCTCTCAAATCTCTGCAATGGTGCCGCTGGTCTGCCCATGTGCCGACGAGGAGTCGCCGCCCCCCGAGGACGCTCACTCAATTAGCAGTGACGAGGACCCCTATGCGCCGCCTCACGAGGTTGTGCCGGACCCCCCAACTTTGGATTGGTTTTGGGGCCAGTATAATCTTTGTCTGTGGAAGTCGCTGCCGCCGGCTGAGAAAGCCAGGCAAGTGGCGTTCAAGAAGGAGATGGCGGCGGAGGAAGCCAGGTACCAGGCGGCCTGTGAAGTCCGTGATGCCGCCTGGAAAAGGTGGCGGTGGAGCTTTGGGGGCGGGCGCGTCGTCGTGCCGAGGAGGTGTACGAAGATGGGTACTTCGCGAGGAAGGTCATTGGCGCTGGGCGCCTCGTCGCTGCGTGGAGGTGGGCCGATAAGCTCCAGCGTGCCACCGACGAGGAGCTCCGGTGGGCGCCCAACGAAATGGCAAGATCGGCCACGCGCGCCCGCTAGCAAGAGGCAGATCGGTACGTCAAGCGCTGCGAGGCGGAGGAGTCGGAGTACTGCCTCCGCACTGGGAAGACGCCGCGCACCAGGGAGCTGCTGGCGAGGGGCTGCCGAAATACTGGCCCTAGGAGGGATTATTAGTTTTAGTATTGTTCGTTTTTAATTTTGGGACAATTACATTTATGCCCCTAATTTGCGCCCACTCTCAGATTTACCCATAATTTCAAAGCCTGCTCAAATTTGCCCCTCCGCCATTAGGTGTACTTACAGAAATGCCCTTCTGTGCCGTTATCGTCCGGTCAAAGCAGGTCAAAGGGCTTTGACCGTCTGAAAAAATAGCAAAAAAATCTAAAAAATCTGAAAATTTGTGGGATCAACGATACTCAGGTTCGCAGGTGCGTGCAAATTTTCGTGCTGTTTGGGCATCCCAGGAGCTCGTGTCAAAGGAAAAACAATAAATATGTCAGCATCTGAACAGTAAATTCAAAAAATAGCAAGAAAATTCAAAAAAAATATTTTTTTCTATTTTTTCAGGATGGTCAAAGTTGTTTGACCGCACGGTAACGACGCAGAAGGGCATTTGTGTAAGGGCACCTAACGGCGGAGGGGCGAATTTGAGCAGGCTTTCGAATTAGGGGTATATCTGATTAGGTGGTTCAAGTTAGGGACAGAAATGCAAATGGCCCTTCAATTTTATGCATTGTACCTAGTAGTTAAGTATCATCATGTATATGTGATGATATTATGAACAATTAATATATATATATATTATGAATTCCATTTTCTATCTGTTTTTGTATACTAATTTGAATCTAGCTATTATCATCCACATATACATAATGGAAAGCGTATATACACACATTGAAACAGAACATATAAGAATGGAAAATAGAGTACACACATTGAAACAGAGCAATACTATGATTGCTGTGAATACATAGCTATCCACGTCGAAACGACTTTCCAAAATAAAACGCGTCCATGAGACCATGACCAGCAGCCCTTGCCTAGGGTAGCTCTTGGCTCTACCTGAACTCGTGCAGGCGTTCGTCCAAGCGGTCGACACGCTCGCGGTACATCTAGAGCGTGATCTCGAGCTCCAAGTTGGCTATTTCATCGGAGATCACCAGCTCGAGGATGCGACGGCCATGTTCCTCTACTGCGCCTAGGTGGACATCTGGGCCAAGGAGGCGGTCGAGCCTACGGACCAGCGCGTTGGCATCCAGCGGGCCGCGGACAAGGCGTACGACGGCACACACGCGAACGGCGCGGCGAGCGTCCGGTGCAAGTACGGCGCGGCCGGCCTCTGGTGCAAGTACGGTGCTGAGGGCCTCTGCCCACTCCTGGCGAGGAATGGGGGTACTGACGGGACGTGTACCCAGCTGCGACGCCGTGTCGACAGCAGGCAAGCACCGATGGATCCGCTGTTGCTGTGCGGCGCGCCGCGCCTCTCGCTCTGCGGTGCTCCAACGGTCTCGTCGTGCGGCGAGCCGCAGCCTATCGGCGCGTACGTGCCTAGCTTCCTCTACGGCGCGCCATCGATCATGTTGTGCGGCGAGCTGCAGCCTGTCGGTGCTGACATGCCTATCTTGATCCACGGCGCTCAAGCGCCATGCGCCAAAGGTCTGCTCAACCCTAGCGATGACGCGCATCACGGTGTCGTCCATCGCGTTGCCGAGGAGCGCCTCGGCCTCAACGGGCTGTGGCTCCTGCTCGTTTTCCTCCTCGACGAGGTTGATGGCAGAGGCGGCGCTTTGGTGGGTTGGCATGCTTGGAAAATGTGGATGTGCTACAGGCTGCGCTTGTCGCCTCCGTGCGTCGCGCGCTCCCTATGCACAATATAGTAGGGTGGCGGGAAACAGGTGAGGAAATGGCGGGAAATGGTGACGTGTTCATAAAACGCCATCAATTAATGGAAACTTAGCATCGAGCTAGCACAAGTCATAGATGATGATCAGATGAACACGGACCACACTAGCGAACCCGTCGGTGATGAATTCATCAATCCCAAATGGTTGAATACTAGCAAGCATTTGCCCACAACACACACGGCCTATTCCATCACAAATAGGTCGGATGGATCAACTGTATGCCATGTATCGCACATTGTCAAAAAGTAGTGCGGTAGACCTTCTTTAATTAACATGTGTTAAAAAATAAAAAACAAGGATGACCGAAATGCCCCATCCCATCAGCTAATTTAACATCGACACAACTCCCATCCAGTCACCCATCCGATGGCTGCTCTAGCCTGAGCACACTTAACTTGATAGTTTTCTTACATGAGCTACTGGTGGAACAGCTAGTCCTTGCTGATAGGAATGCCTCTTCACATCCTTATGGCGTATCCGGATGACCTCCCGTCCCACAATGGCCAATAGATGTTGTGTAGACAGAGCATATCACATACATCTTATTAGAAGCAATCGTCTGTGTTATTATCGGTCTTCGCACACATTTCTGATTACAGACCTGTTTGTCGTGTATCACACACATCTTGTTATATTGAACCGTTTTTGTTCTCTTGCCTAATCACAAACAGTTCATCCGAGTGAACCGTATGCTGTATATCGCACACACCTTCATCTAGCTGCCCGTTTCTTTTGTGTGGCCAAATAACAAACAGTTCATCCGAGTGAACCGTATGTTGTGTATCGCACACGCCTTCATCTGGCTGCCTGTTTCTTTTGTTCCTCCTCGTCACAAACATTTAATTGAATTGAACCGTATGCCCTTCATCGCACACACAACTAAAACCTGAACCATGTTTGATGCATCCGTCATCGCAAACGTTTTATACATTTCTGACGGTTTTCATACACCACCGTTTGCGATTATGGCATCGCACACAGTTTCTCGAAGGGTCTCCGATTGTCGTGTCGCGTTAGCAGCATCCTGCAGTAGTGAGTCATCATATCAACTTGAACAACTCCTACATGACACAAAATCCAATTGAGTAGATTGATCTTCTCTCCACTTCATCTTCATGAGCCTTGACATCTCACTCAAAGCGCCAAATCCTAGTTTGAGACATATGCAAGACATGAGAACTTGAATTGTGGAGAGTTATGAAGGAAATATGCCCTAGAGGCAATAATAAAGTTATTATTTATTTCCTTATTTCATGATAAATGTTTATTATTCATGCTAGAATTGTATTAACCAGAAACTTAGTACATGTGTGGATACATAGACAAACAGAGTGTCACTAGTATGGCTCTACTTGACTAGCTCGTTGAATCAAAGATGGTTAAGTTTCCTAGCCATAGACATGAGTTGTCATTTGATTAACGAGATCACATCATTAGAGAATGATGTGATTGACTTGACCCATTCCATTAGCTTAGCACTTGATCGTTCAATATATTGCTATTGCTTTCTTCATGACTTATACATGTTCCTATGACTATGAGATTATGTAACTCCCGGATACCGGAGGAACACTTTGTGGGCTACCAAACGTCACAACGTAACTAGGTGATTATAAAGGTGCTCTACAGGTGTCTCCGATGGTACTTGTTGAGTTGGCATAGATCGAGATTAGGATTTGTCACTCCGATTGTCGGAGAGGTATCTCTGGGCCCTCTCAGTAATGCACATCACTATAAGCCTTGCAAGCAATGTGACTAATGAGTTAGTTGCGGGATGATGCATTACGGAACGAGTAAAGAGACTTGCCGGTAACGAGATTGAACTAGGTATTGAGATACCGACGATCGAATCTCGGGCAAGTAACATACCGATGACAAAGGGAACAACGTATGTTGTTATGCGGTTTGACCGATAAAGATCTTCGTAGAATATGTAGGAACCAATATTAGCATCCAGGTTCCGCTATTGGTTATTGACCGGAGATGAGTCTCAGTCATGTCTACATAGTTCTCGAACCCGTAGGGTCCGCACGCTTAACATTCTGTGACGATTTGTATTATGAGTTATGCGATTTGATGACCGAAGTTTTTTTGGAGTCCCGGATGAGATCGGGGACATGACGAGGAGTCTCGAAATGGTCGAGACGTAAAGATCGATATATTGGAAGGCTATATCGGACGTCGGAAAGGTTCCGAGTGATTCGGGTATTTTTCGGAGTACCGGAGAGTTACGGGAATACGTATTGGGCCTTAATGGGCCATACGGGAAGGGAGAGAAAGGCCTCAAGGGTGGCCGCGCCCCTTCCCCATGGACTGGTCCGAATTGGACTAGGGAAAGGGGTCGTCCCCTTCCTTCCTTCTCCTTCTCTCTTCCTTTTTTCCTATTCCATATGGGAGGTGGAATCCTACTAGGACTAGGGAGTCCTAGTAGGGCTCCACACTTTGGGCGCGCCCTATGAGGGCCGACCTCCTCCTCCCTCCATCCTTTATATACGTGGCCAGGGGGCACCCCATAGACACACAAGTTGATCATTGATCTCTTAGCCGTGTGCGGTGCCCCCCTCCACCATAATCCACCTCGGTCATATTGTCGTAGTGCTTAGGTGAAGCCCTGCGCCGGTAGCTTCATCATCACCATCATCACGTCGTCGTGCTGACGAAGCTCTCCCGCGACACTCTGCTGGATCGTGAGTTCGTGGGACGTCACCGAGCCGAACGTGTGCAGATCACGGAGGTGACGTACTTTTGGTACTAGGATCGGTCGATCGTCAAGACGTATGACTACATCAACCGCGTTGTCATAACACTTCCGCTTTCGGTCTACGTGGGTACATGGACAACACTCTCCCCTCTCGTTGCTATGCATCACCATGATCTTGCGTGTGCGTAGGAAAATTTTGAAATTAATACGTTCCCCAACAAGTTATATATTTCCAAGACATAAACAAGAAAGGTATGTGTGCACTTCTTATGTACCTGCATCCCTTCTTGGATTTCTTGAAGGCAAGTCCAAAAGCTAGCTTCTCCTGTGTTAGCATCTACAAAAGTAAACAATTGTCAACAATCTGAAAACAAGATAAAATATTAATAGAAAGCACTATTTGGTCACCTTTGAACTTGTTTCTAAGCCAATCTTGTGAGCACATTAAAACCTCAACCATATGTGGTGTGAATCGGCTTCTATGCTCATTGAGCTTTCTGCCACTTGTAGAAAAGGCTGATTCTGAAGCAACCGTTGTAACAGGAATAGCAAATATGTCCCTTGCAACTTTCCTTAAGGTTGGATACCTAGTTCCAGCCACTTTCCACCAATCCAACACGTTGAACTTCTCAACGTAAGGCACTAATCCATCATTCAAGTATTGATCTATTTCACCTTGAAGTCTAGCTGTTGCAGGCATTTGTTGAGCTACAATGTTTTGGAAGACACTCATGATTGCATGAGCTTTCATTGTAGAAATCATAGATTCTTCATCCGGTGTATATGCATCATTTTCCACTTCATATTCTTCCAATAATAAGCGCAGACTAGCAACTATGTCATCAACTTTTTCAATGCATTCATAAGGAGATGGCTCAATGCCATGGAGCATGGCAAAGCAAGCTACCAACATTTTCTTCTTGTATCGAGGATCAAGAATTATAGCTATAGCCATTAGACCTTGGATGTCGCTCCAATACTTATATATTTTTTCAGTCATGCTTTTTGTCATTTCTTTGATAGTGTTGTTGCTAGATGCTTCCCACTGTCTCATTTTCATTTTAATTTCACATATCTTAGGAAAGTACACATTGGCAGTCACATAATCAGTTCCAGAAAATAGCTCGGTTATTTCATAGAACAACCTAAGCCTCTCTACAACATCTACAACGAAAGCCCATTCTTCTGAACTAGGCAGCCACTCATATTGCTTTTCTTTTTCTTTTGCACGTTCCAAGACCGGTCTATAAGGAAAAGCAATATCAAGCATTACAAAAGTAGAGTTCCACCTAGTCTTGCAATCAAGTCTCAACTTCCTTTTTATTTTCACTTTCTTATACTTGGCCATTTCCTCAAACTTCTCTATCCTTTTTGGTGAGGCGGTCCAATATGCCACACTTTCACGAATGATTTCTGTAGCTGATTGCATGACATCTAAGCCATCCTTCACTATCAAATTCAAAATATGTGCACAACAACACATGTGAAGTAAAGTACCTTCACAAAGAAGCTTACTTTTTCCTATCTTCCCCACAATCTCCGCAATTTCCTTGTCATTGGCGTTGCAATTATCAACGTTCACAGTCAAGAGCTTTTCATCAAGATTCCATTCAACCAATGATTCATGGAGCTTCTCAGCTATCACTTCCGCATTATGTGGTGCTGGAACATAAATAAACCTACAATATGCACAAAACGCAATAGTTGACGAAAGCTTAATGGACTGCTGAAAATAAGTACAATGAAATGGACTGCTGAAAATATATGATGTGGGAACATGTATATACCTCATGAGAATGTTCCTTAGTCTCCAAGACTCATCAATGAAATGGGCTGTAATAGCCATATATCCCTTCTTTTGGTTGTCAGAAGTCCACATATCGGTGGTGACTGCGACCCTTGATTGTACCATACTCATATACTCGATGGCCTTCTTCTTTTCTATGTCGTACCTTTCCACAACGTCAGTTCTACAAAACAGAAGATAAGGAACAAAGTCAATGTTGTTTGCACAAGAGAAACAAGAAACATTAACAGGAAACATGCATCTACAAAACTAAAGACATAGCAGCATGCCAACATATTACCTAATAGTATTTCTAGTATGCGGCTTGAACAATGGCTGAAGTGCAGCAACAAATCTCCTAAAACCAACATGGTCCACCATAGACAAAGGATAATCATGCAACACCAACATGTTGCCAAGCTCTGCTCTAGCGTACTCTTGATTAAAAGTGTAGCTCTCCATGCTCACTTTCCCATCATTCTCGGCCATCACCTTCAATGAGGCTTGATGCAAATTTTTACCATCATTCGTCTTCAACTTCCTAAGAGTGCAACTCTGAAGATGCAACTTTAGATGCTTAGTACCATTCCCTGATCCTGCGGTAAGTGTCTTATGACACCAATTACACTTGGCCTTCCATTCTCCATTTATCTTCATCTTCTTCATGTCCAACCAAACCTTAGACGTGAGCTTGCGACTAGATGGTTGATGCGGATGCACCTCTTCCGCCTCATCCTCTTCTCCTTCATCGTCTAAAATGCTAACATGATCGCCATCTTCATCCATTGGTGTCCCTGTGTCCATGTGTTGGAAATATGCCCTAGAGGCAATAATAAATTGGTTATTATTATATTTCCTTGTTCATGATAATCGTTTATTGTCCATGCTAGAATTGTATTGATAGGAAACTCAGATACATGTGTGGATACATAGACAACACCATGTCCCTAGTAAGCCTCTAGTTGACTAGCTCGTTGATCAATAGATGGTTACGGTTTCCTGACCATAGACATTGGATGTCGTTGATAACGGGATCACATCATTAGGAGAATGATGTGATGGACAAGACCCAATCCTAAGCCTAGCACAAGATCGTGTAGTTCGTTTGCTAAGAGCTTTTCTAATGTCAAGTATCATTTCCTTAGACCATGAGATTGTGCAACTCCCGGATACCGTAGGAATGCTTTGGGTGTACCAAACGTCACATCGTAATTGGGTGGCTATAAAGGTGCACTACAGGTATCTCCGAAAGTGTCTGTTAGGTTGGCACGAATCGAGACTAGGATTTGTCACTCCGTGTAAACGGAGAGGTATCTCTGGGCCCACTCGGTAGGACATCATCATTATGTGCACAATGTGACCAAGGAGTTGATCACGGGATGATGTGTTACGGAACGAGTAAAGAGACTTGCCGGTAACGAGATTGAACAAGGTATCGGGATACCGACGATCGAATCTCGGGCAAGTAACATACCGATAGACAAAGGGAATTGTATACGGGATTGATTGAATCCTCGACATCGTGGTTCATCCGATGAGATCATCGAGGAGCATGTGGGAGCCAACATGGGTATCCAGATCCCGCTGTTGGTTATTGACCGGAGAGTCGTCTCGGTCATGTCTGCATGTCTCCCGAACCCGTAGGGTCTACACACTTAAGGTTCGGTGACGCTAGGGTTGTAGAGATATTAGTATGCGGAAACCCGAAAGTTGTTCGGAGTCCCGGATGAGATCCCGGACATCACGAGGAGTTCCGGAATGGTCCGGAGGCGAAGAATTATATATAGGAAGTCCAGTTTCGGCCATCGGGAAAGTTTCGGGGGTTATCGGTATTGTACCGGGACCACTGGAAGGGTCCCGGGGGTCCACCGGGTGGGGCCACCTATCCCGGAGGGCCCCATGGGCTGAAGTGGGAAGGAAACCAGCCCTTAGTGGGCTGGGGCGCCCCCCCTTGGGCCTCCCCCTGCGCCTAGGGTTGGAAACCCTAGGGGTGGGGGGCGCCCCACTTGGCTTGGGGCGGAAGCCACCCCCCTTCCCCGTTCATTAGAACGCTTCCGCTCGCGATCTACAAGGGTATGTAGATGCACTCCTTCCCTCTTGTTGCTAGTAAACTCCATAGATTGATCTTGGTGATGCGTAGAAAATTTTGAATTTCTTCTACGTTACCCAACACCATGGACTCATCTACTTGGCTTCGGCCATTGCTTGTATCACTGTACAAGAAAGTTAACAACTCACTATTTAGCACAACCAGATTTGTCCAAACTTATTATACCACACAAAAATGTTTACAGAAACAGTCATAGAAATCGCTTTGTAAAAGTTACAGAAATGATTCACTGTATATAACCTTCTTTTGTATTACAAGATCAAACTACACTAAATGATTTACAAAAACGATTCACTTTATATAACCTTCTTTTGTATATACAAGTTTTTCTCCTAAACTAGAACAAGTCAGTGATCTGGAAATAAATTTATGGCATGGCATTCTAACTCCCAAATTTGTTGTTCCAATTCATGGCAATGGCTATATAAAACTTCTATCCTGAACTAGAACAATAAAATCTGATTCTAAAGATCAACAAGATAACAACATTTAAAAAAAGATCAACAAATTGATTTATCCATGTATCATACACATTTAGTACATATTTATCAACACTCACTTTCATGCTTACAACATACTTCATACAAAACAGAATCAAATAGATCAGTTCATGCGTCATAGAATTTTATGAAAAAGTGAGAAAAATTTCACCGCTTTGGACGCTTTGGTGCCCTTTTCGCAGGTGGGGTCGCTCTGTTCCTCGCAGGAGTAGGAGCAGCCGGACTCTTGCAGGTGCTGGCCACCGCCATCGCGCCTCCACGGCCACGGCCATGACCCACCTTGTAACCGGGCGCAGATGAGTTGGAGCGGCGCCCGCGATTATGCCCCGTTGAAGGTGGTTGGAGGTAGACGAAGGCGTCGGCGTCCGCACCTGAGAACCACTCCCGCTGGCGCCATCTTGTTTGAGATCGTCCTCATCCACGGGTGTTGAGGTTGAGCGGGCGACGTCCTCATCCACGCCGAAATAGTGGGCCTCCTCGACGTCCTCTGGACCGCTCTCCATCCGCGCCGAAGTTGAGACTGGGAGGTGCTCCGGTTGTCCGGCGGTTGAGATGGAAGAGCTGCGGCAACGGCAAGCGAGATGAGTGGAGGAGGCTTTGTGGAGGGAGGAGATGTGGAGACGAGGGAGATGGCCTGGTGCCCTGCCCAGGCAGCCGCAGCGGCCAGTGGCGGCGGCGGCCACCTAGGGTTATAGCCCGGGTGAGAGAGAGGGGTGTGACGGCGCGATGGGGTGAGGGTGAGGGGTCGAGGGGCGGAGGGGGTTTTGTGTGGGCCTGCAGGGGCTAGGGTTGCGGCCTCTAGGTGCTTAGGCTAGGGTTTTTTTCTTTTTCTAGTGAATGACATAGGGGGCCTACATGTAAGATGTATTAACATGCGGGTAGGCGGGTAGACGGGTATGGGTATTGCATTCCCGTACCCATACCCGGCTTACCCGATGGGTATAGATTTTTCCTATTTAAATACGCATGGGTATTTTATTTTCCCATACCCTTACCCTAATAGGGTTTTTACCTGTCGGGTTAGCGTGTAACGGGTACCCATTGCCATGTTGAGGAGATACCGGCGATCGAATCCCGGGCAAGTAACATATCACCGGACAAACGGAATAATATATAGGATTTACTGAATCCTTGATATCGTGGTTCGACCGATAAAGATCTTCATGGAATATGTGGGAACCAATCTGGGCATTGCTACCTCTTGAGCATGCGTTGGTTTTCCCTTGAAGAGGAAAGTGTGATGCAACAAAGTAGCGTAAGTATTTCCCTCAGTTTTTAGAACCAAGGTATCGATCCAGTAGGAGACTACACGCAAGTCCCTTGTACCTGCACAAAGAATCAAGAACCTTGCAACCAACACGATAAAGGGGTTGTCACTCCCTTCACGGCCACTTGCAAAAGTGAGATCTGATAAAGATAATAAGATAAATATTTTTGGTATTTTTGTTGTATAGATTGGAAAGTAAAGATTGCAAAATAAACGGCGACAGAAATAGCAAGTTGATAGGAAAATAATATGATGTAAAATAGACCCGGGGGCCATAGGTTTCACTAGTGGCTTCTCTCAAGATAGCATGTATTACGTTGGGTGAACAAATTACTGCCGAGCAATTGATAGAAAAGCGCATAGTTATGATGATATCTAAGGCAATGATCATGAATATAGGCATCACGTCCGTGTCAAGTAGACCGAAACGATTCTGCATCTACTACTATTACTCCACACATCGACCGCTATCCAGCACGCATCTAGAGTATTAAGTTCATAAGAACGGAGTAACGCATTAGGCAAGATGACATGATGTAGAGGGATAAACTCAACCAATATGATATAAACCCCATCTTTTTATCCTCGACGGCAACAATACAATACATGCCTTGCTGCCCTTGCTGTCACTGGGAAAGGACACTGCAAGATTGAACCCAAAGCTAAGCACTTCTCCCATTGCAAGAAAGATCAATCTAGTAGGCCAAACTAAACCGATAATTCGAAGATACTTGCAAAGATATTAAATCATGCATATAAGAATTCAGAGAAGAATCAATATTTTGCATAGATAATCTTGATCATAAACCCACAATTCATCGGATCTCGACAAACACACCGCAAAAAGAGTTACATCGAATAGATCTCCAAGAGAGTCAAGGAGAACTTTGTATTGAGATCCAAAGAGAGAGAAGAAGCCATCGAGCTAATAACTATGGACCCGAAGGTCTGTGGTAAACTACTCACGCATCATCGAAGAGGCCATGGTGTTGATGTAGAAGCCCTCCATGATCAATTCCCCCTCGGCAGAGCACCGGAAAAGGCCGCAAGATGGGATCTCACGGGTACAGAAGGTTGCGGCGGTGGAAATAGGGTTTCGTGGTGCTCCTGGATGTTTTCAGGGTATATGAGTATATATAGGCGAAGGAAGTAGGTTGGTGGGGCCACGAGGGGCCCACGAGGGTGGGGGCGCGCCCTCCTACCTCGTGGCCGCCTCGTTGCTTCCTTGACGTCCACTCCGAGTCTTCTGGATTGCATTTGTTCCAAAAACGATCCTCGCGAAGGTTTCATTCCGTTTGATATTCCTTTTCTGCAAAACACTGAAATAGGCACAAAAACAGCAATTTGCACTGGGCTTTCGGTTAATAAGTTAGTCCCAAAAATAATATAAAAGTGCATAGTAAAGCCCATTAAACATCCAAAACAGATAATATAATAGCATGGAACAATAAAAAATTATAGATACGTTGGAGACGTATCAAGCATCCCCAATCTTAATTCTTGCTCGTCCTCGAGTAGGTAAATGATAAAAATAGAATTTTTGATGTGGAATGCTACCTAACATAATTTTCAATGTAATTCTCTTTATTGTGGCATGAATATTCAGATCCAAAAGATTCAAGATAAAAGTTCAATATTGACATAAAAATAGTAATACTTCAAGCATACTAGCCAAGCAATTATGTCTTATCAAAATAATATAGCCAAAGAAAGCTCATCCCTACAAAATCATATAGTTTGGCCATGCTTCATTTTCGTCACACAAAATGCTCCCATTATGCATAACCCCGATGACAAGCCGAGCAATTGGTTCATACTTTTTAACGCGCTTCAGCCTTTTCAACCCTTACGCAATACATGAGCGCAAGCCATGGATATAGCACTATAGGTGGAATAGCATATGATGATGGGGTTTATGAGAGAAGACAAAAAAGAGGGAGAAAGTCTCACACTGACGCGGCTAATCAACGGGCTATGGACATGCCCATCAATTGGTGTCAATGCGAGGAGTAGGGATTGCCATGCAACGGATGCACTAGAGCTAAGTGTATGAAAGCTCAAACTGAAAACTAAGTGGGTGTGCATCCAACTTGCTTGCTCACGAAGACCTAGGGCATTTGAGGAAGCCCATCGTTGGAATATGCAAGCCAAGTTCTATAATGAAAAATTCCCACTAGTATATGAAAGTGACAAAACAAGAGACTCTCTATCATGAAGATCATGGTGCTATTTTAAAGCACAAGTGTGGAAAAAGGATAGTAACATTGTCCCTTCTCTCTTTTTCTCTCATTTTTTTTGTTTGGGCTTCTTTGGCCTCTTTTTTATTTGGGCTTCTTTGGCCTCTTTTTTATAGTCTTTCCTCACATGGGACAATGCTCTAATAATGATGATCATCACACTTTTATTTACTCATAATTCAATGTTACAACTCGATACTAGAACAAAAAGTATGACTCTATGTGAATACCTCCGGCGGTGTACCGGGATATGCGATGAATCAAGAGCGACATGTATGAAAGAATTATGAAAGTGGCTTTGCCACAAATACGATGTCAACTACATGATCATGCAAAGCAATATGAAAATGATGGAGCGCATCATAATAAACGGAACGGTGGAAAGTTGCGTGGCAATATATCTCGGAATGGCTATGGAAATGCCATAATATGTAGGTATGGTGGCTGTTTTGAGGAAGATATAAGGAGGCTTATGTGTGATAGAGCGTATCGTATCACGGGGTTTGGATGCACCGGCGAAGTTTGCACCAACTCTCAAGGTGAGAAAGGGCAATGCACGGTACGGTAGAGGCTAGCAAATTGCGGAAAGGTAAGAGTGCGTATGATCCATGGACTCACATTAGTCATAAAGAACTCATATACTTATTGCAAATGTTTATTAGCCCTCGAAGCAATGTACTAGTACGCATTCCCCTAGAGGGATAGATTGGTAGGAAAAGACCATCGCTCATCCCCGACCGCCACTCATAAGGAAAACACTCAAAGAACACCCCATGCTTCAAATTTGTCACACAACGTTTACCATACGTGCATGCTACGGGACTTGCCAACTTTAACATAAGTATTTTTGAATTTCACAATTACCCAACTAGCATGACTCTAGCATTACCACCTTTATATCTCAAAACCATTATCAAGTATCAAATTTATCATAGTATTTAATGCACTCTTTATGAAAGCTTTTATCATACCCATCTTGAATGCCTATCATATTAGGACTAATTTTATAGCCAAAGAAAATTACCATGCTGTTCTAAAAGACTCTCAAAATAATATAAGTGAAGCATGAGAGATCAATAATTTCTATAAAATAAAACCACCACCGTGCTCTAAAAAATATAAGTGAAGCAGTAGAGCAAAATTATCTAGCTCAAAAGATATAAGTGAAGCACATAGAATATTTTAATAAATTCCAATTCATGTGTGTCTCTCCGAAAAGGTGTGTACAACAAGGATGATTGTGGTAAACTAAAAATCAAAGACTCAAATCATACAAGACGCTCCAAGCAAAACACATATCATGTGGTGAATAAAAATATAGCCTCAAGTAAAGTTACCGATAGACGAAGACGAAAGAGGGGGTGCCTTCCGGGGCATCCCCAAGCTTAGGCTTTTGGTTGTCCTTGAATTTTACCTTGGGGTGCCTTCGGCATCCCCAATCTTAGGATCTTGCAACTCCTTATTCCATAATCCATCAAATCTTTACCCAAAAACTTGAAAACTTCACAACACAAAACTCAACAGAAAATCTCATGAGCTCCGTTAGTATAAGAAAACAAACCACCACCTTAAGGTACTGTAATGAACTCATTCTTTATTTATATTGGTGTTAAACCTACTGTATTCCAACTTCTCTATGGTTCATACCCCCCGATACTAGCCATAGATTCATCAAAATAAGCAAACAACACACAAAAACAGAATCTTTCAAAAACAGAACAGTTTGTAGCAATCTGTGTCTAACGTATACTTCTGTAAATCCAAAAATTCTGAAATAAATTTTGGACGTGAGGAATTTATCTATTAATCATCTGCAAAAAGAATCAACCTAAAATCACTCTTCAGTAAAAAAATGGCAGCTAATCTCGTGAGCGCTAAAGTTTTTGTTTTTTACAGCAAGATCACAAAGACTTCACCCAAGTCTTCCCAAAGGTTCTACTTGGCAAAAACACTAATTAAAACATAAAAACACATACAAATAGAGGCTAGATGAATTATTTATTACTAAACAGGAACAAAAAGCAAGGAACAAAAATAAAATTGGGTTGCCTCCCAACAAGCGCTATCGTTTAAAGCCCCTAGCTAGGCGTTGATAATTTTAATGATGCTCACATGAAAGATAGCAATTGAAGCACAAATAGAACATCATAAAACATGTGACAAACACACTTAAGTCTAACATACTTCCTATGCATAGGCATTTTATAAGCAAACAAATTATCAAGGCAAGCAAAAACTACCATATGCAAGGAAGAAGAAAGAAACAATAGCAATCTCAACATAACGAGAGGTAATTTTGTAACATGAAAATTTCTACAACCATATTTTCCTCTCTCATAATAATTACATGTAGGATCATAATAAAATTCAACAATATAACTATCATATGAAATATTTTCAACATGATCCACATGCATGCAAAGTTGACACTCTTCCGAAATAGTGGGATTAACATTAACTAAAGTCATGACCTCTCCAAACCCACTTTTATCAAAAACTTCATAAGATTGAACATTATCCAAATATGTGGGATCTAAAGTTGACACTCTTCCAAACCCACTTTCAGTATTATTGCAAACATTATTATCAATCTCATATTCATCATGGGGCTTAAATAAATTTTCAAGATCATAAGAAGAATCACCCCAATCATGATCATTGCAACAAGCAGTAGACATAGCAAAATTAGGATCCCCAAGCTTAGGGTTTTGCATATTATTAGAACAATTGACATCAAGAGAATTTATAGTAACATCATTGCAATAGCAACGATCTCATGTTTAACATAAGGAACTATAGCAATTTCATCTTCATAAATATTGGCATCATGGCCACAAGAACAGCAAGCATCATGTTCATCAAGGGAAATTTTAATCAAATCATCGGAATCATCATTATATATAGATTCATGCATATCATTATTTTCTTCCAAAGCAACGGTCATTCTCTCAATAAATTCTTTGACATAGACATTATGAGTATAGTTTTCATAGCAATATTTAAGTATGTCAAAATTTTCAGATTCGTAGAGAGTAATATCATACTTTTCAATCAAAGAAGCAACTTCATAAGCACCCTTAAAAGCAACAAATTCTTCAATTTGTTCGATACCGTAGTAACTATAAACACCCTTTGCATAAGAAGATAATATTTCATTATCATTAAACTCACATAGGTAGGGGAGGTGTTTTTTAGGGTTCTTAGAGCAACAAGTAAAATCATAAATTTCACAAAGATTCCAAGCGTAACACAGCAATCTGTTTATTTGATCCCATAAGAGTCTCCCTTTTTCAGACAAACGGTGATGCACAAAATGAGCATGCTTATCTAAAGATTTGCCATCAACTAGGCTAGTTGGGGTTTCAGCACGAGCGCATAAGGATCGAAGATGATCCAAGTAGAACACTTTAAGTGGATCCATATCAATAGATTTTTAGCAAGCAAATAGAAGGCACATGGAAACACAAACAAAGATACATACGGGAAGAAGGCGAAGAAAAGGCAAAGGTGAAGTGGGGGAGAGGAAAACGAGAGGAAAATGGCAAATAATGTAATGCGAGGGATAAAGGTTTGTGATGGGTACTTGGTATGTCTTGACTTGTGCGTAGATCTCCCCGGCAACGGCGCCAGAAATGGCTAGTTGTTGGGAGATCAAATCTTGACTTGACTTGGCGTAAGCCTCCCCGGCAATGGCGCCAGAAATCCTTCTTGCTACCTCTTGAGCATGCGTTAGTTTTCCCTTGAAGAGGAAAGGGTGATGCAGCAAAGTAGCGTAAGTATTTCCCTCAGTTTTTGAGAACCAAGGTATCAATCCAGTAGGAGACTACACGCAAGTCCCTTGTACCTGCACAAACAATCAAGAATCTTGCAACCAACGCGATAAAGGGGTTGTCAATCCCTTCACGGTCACTCGCAAAAGTGAGATCTGATAAAGATAATAAGATAAATATTTTTGGTATTTTTGTTTTATAGATTGGAAAGTAAAAATTGCAAAATAAACAGCGACAGAAATAGCAAGTTGATAGGAAAATAATATGATGTAAAATAGACCCGGGGGCCATAGGTTTCACTAGTGGCTTCTCTCAAGATAGCATGTATTACGGTGGGTGAACAAATTACTGCCGAGCAATTGATAGAAAAGCGCATAGTTATGATGATATCTAAGGCAATGATCATGAATATAGGCATCACGTCCGTGTCAAGTAGACCGAAACGATTCTGCATCTACTACTATTACTCCACACATCGATCGCTATCCAGCATGCATCTAGAGTATTAAGTTCATAAGAACGGAGTAACGCATTAGGCAAGATGACATGATGTAGAGGGATAAACTCAAGCAATATGATATAAACCCCATCTTTTTATCCTCGATGGCAACAATACAATACGTGCCTTGTTGCCCTTGCTGTCACTGGGAAAGGACACCGCAAGATTGAACCCAACGCTAAGCACTTCTCCCATTGCAAGAAAGATAAATCTAGTAGGCCAAACTATACTGATAATTCGAAGAGACTTGCAAAGATATTAAATCATTCATATAAGAATTCAGAGAAGAATCAAATATTGTTTATAGATAATCTTGATCATAAACCCACAATTCATCGGATCTCGACAAACACACCACAAAAAGAGTTACATCGAATAGATCTCCAAGAGAATCGAGGAGAACTTTGTATTGAGATCCAAAGAGAGAGAAGAAGCCATCTAGCTAATAACTATGGACCCGAAGGTCTGTGGTAAACTACTCACGCATCATCGGAGAGGCCATGGTGTTGATGTAGAAGCCCTCCGTGATCGATTCCCCCTCCGGCAGAGCGCCGGAAAAGGCCCCAAGATGGGATCTCACGGGTACAGAAGGTTGCGGCGGTGGAAATAGGATTTTGTGGTGCTCCTGGATGTTTTCAGGGTATATGAGTATATATAGGCGAAGGAAGTAGGTCGGTGGAGCCACGAGGGGCCCACGAGGGTGGGGGGCCTACCTACCCCCGTGGCCGCCTCGTTGCTTCCTTGATGTCCACTCCAAGTCTCCTGGATTGTGTTTGTTCCAAAAACGATCCTCACGAAGGTTTCATTCCGTTTGGATTCCGTTTGATATTCCTTTTCTGCGAAACACTGAAATAGGCAAAAAACAGCAATTTGCACTGGGCTTTCGGTTAATAGGTTAGTCCCAAAAATAATATAAAAGTGCATAGTAAAGCCCATTAAACATCCAAAACAGATAATATAATACATGGAACAATAAAAAATTATAGATACATTGGAGACATATCAGGCATCTAGGTCCCGCTATTGGTTATTGACCGGAGAGGAGTCTCAGTCACGTCTACATGATTCTCGAACCCGTAGGGTCGCACGCTTAATGTTCGGTAGTAGTATGGTAGTATTGAAATATTAATAGTGGAAAGTCAGAAGGTTGTTTGGAGTCTCAGATGGGATCCGAGACATCAGGAGGAGCTCCGGAATGGTCCAGAGGTAAAGATTTATATATGAAAAGTTGTTGTCGGGGTTTTGGGAAAAACTTTGGTTTTTCGGTATTATACCCGGAAGTCACCGGAAGGTTCGAGAGGGTTCTGGAGGTCCTCGGAGGGGGAGCTCCTACGCCGCGCGTGGTGCACCCCCAGTCGCGGTAGCGCGCACCCTCGCGCCCTATTGAGTCGGCCCATGCGCAGGCAGGGCGGGCCGCCCGATTTTTTCGTTTTCACTTTTTACCTTTCCTTTTTAGTTTTTGTAATTTTTTTATTCTATATTAAAATAATTTGGGTTTTGTTCTAACATTTCAAATTATTTTGAATTGTGAATTGTCAAAAAAAAGTTTTTGAATTCAATAAATATTTGCAATTAAAAGAATGAACATATTTTGAATTTTAATGAACAGTTTTTTAATAATGATGAACATTTTTTATAATTCATGAGCAATTTTTTAAATTTATGAACAAAATTCGTATCCAGAAAATATTTTTTGAAAAAACTGGATGCATTTTTTTGATTTAAACGGGCATTTTCTGAAAATCTATGAACAAATTTGTAATTTGATGAACATTTTTTGCAATTCGATGAACAAAATTTGACTTCTGATGAACATTTTTTAAATCCGATGAACAAAAACTGATTCGATGAACATTTTTTGAAATTGTTGAATTTTTTAAACATTAATGAACATTTTTGGAATTCGATGAATGAAAAACTGTTCATGAATTTAAAAGGAAAATTCATAAAAAGTGAAAAGTAAAAAATTACGTAATTTCAAAAAAGATATCATGTATTTTTAAAAACTGTTACAAAAAATGTTCACGAATTAAAAAAACATGTTCGCAAATTGAAGACGAAAAAATAAAACAGAAAAAATCATAAATTTAAAAGATTTTTGCAAATTGAAAAACAAGAATAAAAATGAAAAATGGAAAACAGTAAAAGAAAAGAAAAAACGAAAGGAAAATAGAAAAGGGGACAAAAAAGAAAAAATGAAAAGGAAAAAAGAAAGAAAAACAGAAAAAACCGGTTCAGTGAAGGTTCTAGAACATTCCCAAAACCTATGTGGAAAGTGAAGTAGACAGGAAGGAGGTGGTGCTGATGGGTAGCAGACAAGCAGTACAGGAGCAAGGAGGAAGAAGATGAAGGAAGAAGATGGAGGAGAGCGAGGATGACATGTGGGCCCTATGCCAGCCTAACAGCTGGGTCAAACGGTGTGAGTTATTCGTGCCACGTCATCACTTATAGTGGGAAACACTGTTAGTTTTCTTGTCAAAACATGGTCAAGAATCGTTTTTAGTGCGTTCGGCAAAAACACTCAAAATCGGCGTTTTCGGCAAACTTTTATGAAAAAATGGTGTTTTTTTGCACTGTATGACGCAATTGTGGTGGTTTTCGGCAATTTACTCTATTTTGGATGTAGATATAAATTTCTTCCCAAGATACATAGGATTTATCGAATTCAGAAAGTGAATTAAGCTTGGCAATGAAACATCCGCAAATTCTTTAAATTCTTTGTGTCGTGGTGATCTCACGGTAGATGCCATAAGATGGCTAAAAGTGGGGGGCTACGTGAGGACGCCGGTGGGTTCCAGAAGCGAGGTTGGCACACGTGAGCGTAGGACGCAAGGTGTACCCAGGTTCGGAGCCCCCCGTGGGAGGTAATACCCCTACTCCTGCCGAAATGGGATGATATGCACTATGGTTACAATGATGCTCCTAGAGCTGTTTGGGCAGAGGAGGAAGAAAGGGCTAGGCCTCAGTTCTTGCCTCTCTTGTGAGTGTGTGTGAGTGGGCGTACTGCTAGTTGGTTCGTTACCCTCTGCATGGAGGGCTCCTAGTGGGTCTAATAGGCTGGCCCTCCAGGGATACAAGGGTAAAGATAGATGGGCGCGGGCCCATGGTGTCATCGTGTGGGAGCCGGTGGTGAGGGCCGTCGGGTGCGTCGGGGGCGGGTCCTGCCGGGTCCGCTGGGCACAGGCCGTGCCCTGGCCGCCGGGCACGGGTCATGCCGGTTGCACGACACTGTGGCCCATCCCGTCCCACGCCACGGGGTGGTAGGCACAACCCAGCTACAGTGTCGCGTCGCTCGAGCGCCGCTAGCCTCGATTAGCTGTGTAGGGCACACTGTAGCCACACTCGCTTCGGCCGGCGCAAAGGAGGAGCGCTATAGCCACCCTAGCCCCGTCGTGGAGAATCGTCTTGTCGTACGTCCGGAGGGATCGGTTGCTGACCTGTGGCCAGCAGGCCTGCGGCCAGCCGGCCGGGCCGGGTTGCCGTGCCTAGCCGGCTCGCGCTTGGGAGCTGGTAGGCAGACCAGCCGGACCGAGGGACATCAACCGCCCTGATGTTTTGAAAAGGAATCCGGATTCCGTTGCCTACCCGAGGGTCATCCCCCGACAAATTGTCACACAGTTGATAACGGTGCCCTGTACCAGTGGTATCCAAGGGCGCCGAAAGTTGGCCCACCAGGCCACCCTACAGTCGGGACTCGCTACCCCGCCTATGTGCCTCCAAGACGAGGGAGACAACTTGGCTTACAAGGCCAGCCTACCCAAAGACGCAGAGGGCTCTTCAACTGCCTTAGACGACTAGGAAATTGTAACCCTAGGCTTCGTTATACTTCATAGGTTTTCACCCCGTCGATACACCTACGATCACCATTGTACTCTGTACACCTCCATCATTAACAAACACGTGATACTCTTGTCATCAAGGGTTAAAACAATGATTTCAGCGCAGGTCTCTCTAGTGAAAAGCGTACGCGTCCATGTCGTCCCTGCGTGCTACACCGTGTTCCGCTTACCGACAATATTACGCGAAGGGGAGCAAGGTAAGTGTGCGACATGTGTGTCATGAGGATATGTTGCTCATCCCGTCTGGGTATCTGCTCATCGATCACACTAGAGGTAACGCACACTTTGGCACACCATTCTTTATATATGGAATTAATTCTCGGAAATTGGCAATGGCTCCTAGATGCATATGCATTCATTGTCTAAATACACATTTTGAAAGTTGAAAAATTCCGAACAAAAATTCCGCGTGTATATCCGGACATTCTATGTGCATGCACAAAGTTTTCGGTGAAAAATGAGGTTTTTGGTGGCTTGTGTAAAACAGACAATTTCTGATGTTTCATTACAACTATTCATTTTGCATTTCTTTATCTTTTTTACACAAGCCACAAAAACGTAGTTTTTCACAGAAACTTTGTGCATTTAGACAATGGGTGCATATGCACCTAGGAGCCAAAGCACCGCGTCCAGAAAATTGGCTATGGCTCCTAGGTGCATATTCACCCATTGTCTAAATACACATTTTGAAAAGTTGAAAAATTCCGAACAACCGAACATTCTATGTGCGTGCACAAAGTTTTCGGTGAATAACGAGGTTTTGGTGGCTTGTGTAAAAAAGACAATTTCTGATGCTTCATTATAACTAGTCACGATGCATTTCTTTATCTTTTTTACACAAGCCACGTCGTTTTTCACCGAAACTTTGTGCACACACATAGAATGTCCGGATATACCCGCGGGATTTTTGTTCCAAAATTTTCAACTTTTCAAAATGTGTATTTACACAATGGGTGCATATGCACCTAGGAGTCAAAACACCGCGTCGAATGTGGACCCCGCTATTGGGTTGACCATGTAGGAAGACCCTTCCGGTTTAGGGAAGGTTCCATTCAGATTTTTCCTTTTTCTTTCTACCAGTTTTAATTCTTTTTTTTCATTTTCATTTTCCTATTCATTTTTATATTTACTTTCCTTTCTTCAATTCATAAATATTTTTCAAATTCATGAATATTTTAAAAAATTTAAGAATGTAACATAAATTTGTAAACAATGTTTTCATATGCACAAATGCTTAAAAGCTCAAATTCATGAATATTTTTAAAATCTCAAAAACCTAAATTGGCTGGAAAAATGGAAAGTATTTTAATAGAAAAATCAACCCAGATAAAAAAGCAGCTGAAAAAGCTACTGAGAAAAAACTTTGCCAGCGCAATATGCCCATACTGCTACATGGGTCATGGCCTAGTGCTACATAGTGTTACACGCGCGACATGGGCTCCATCAATTCAAGGAGTGGTGGTCTGGCATGTTTGAAGCACGCACGTCAGAAGGTCATGACTTCTTTCTTCTTCTTTTTCTTGCGGGGAAGAAGGCCATGACTTCTTTCATCATGCTATCATGTTGGACGATCTGGAACAAGCGTAATGTGTGGGGTTTTCGTCATAACTCGGCACCCCCCGTAATCAAGGAGGAATCCACCACAAAGTCGTTTTGTGCGGTTAGATCACGTACCGATCTGAGGCCATTCATTTTTTCTGAGATTCATGAGACTGTATGGCCCATCTAGATGTATAGCATTAATATATTTCTTGTATCTTTCTTTTTAGTCAAATCAGTGGTAGCATAATGGACCCCAAAGTACAACTTTTGTCAGGGAAGGTACGCATGCAAGTCTCTCCTCTCACTCCACCTGCAGAACAAATCCATAGACTTTATTTCCTCTTAAACAATTTAAATCAACAATATCTTTTAAACTAGACTTGTTTTGAAACTTTTTATATATTTGGACTCCTGGCGTCAAGAACTTTAAAACTAGACCAATTTTTGGATACATTTTAAACACATTTAATTTTTGACGTTTCACATTTCATATGAGAAATAAACCCATTTCACTAGAAAAATCTGAAACTAACCTATTTCACTAGAAATTTGTGAAAATAACATTTTTCACATAAACCTATTTAACCCAAATATGCAACTCAAATATCAACTTGTGAAACTAATTATTTGGAAGTGTGTAACATTTTATTTCAAAAGAGTAAAATATGTTATTTCAAAGTGTGCAATTGAAATAGATGTGATTTTTCTGACAAGCCAGTGAAAAGTAAAATCCATCTACTGGAAGTGAAAAAAAATGTGAAACTAAAATCTCAACTTGTGAATTTGAAAATTATGAAATGTGTAACGGTTTACTTCAAAAGAGCGAAATATGCTTTTTCAATTATGTGAAATTGAAATAGATGTATTTTTTGTGAAACAAGCTAGTGCAAAGTGAAATGTAGGTTCTGAAAGTGAAAAACAATATGAACTGAAATGTCAACTTGTGAAACTGATTTTATTTTGAAATGTGTAACAGTTTATTTCAAAAAAGTGAAACGTCATCTTATTTAAAAAATGTGCAATAGAAATATATGTGTTTTTATGAAACAAGTCAATGGAAAGTGAAATGTAGGTTCTGAAAGTGAAAGATAATATGAAACTGAAATGTTAACTTGTGAAACTGGTTATTTGAAAAGAGTGAAACATGTTATTTCAAACATGTGCAATTGAAATATATGTTTTTTTGTGAAACAAGCCAGTGCAAAGTGAAATGTAGGTTCTGCAAGTAAAACAATATGAAGTGAAAAGTCAACTTGTTAAACAATTTATTCCAAAATGTGTAATAGTTTATTTCAAGAGTGTGAAACATGTTATTTAAAAAATGTGCAATTGTAATATAGGTGATTTTTTGTGAAACAATCTAGTGAAAAGTGAAATGTACGTTCTGAAAGTGAAAAACAATATGAACTAAAATGTCAACTTGTGAAAGCGATCGTTTACAAATGTGAAACAGTTTATTTTAAAATAATTAAATATGATCTTTCAAGAATGTGTAATTGAAGTAGATATGATTTATCTAAAACAAGCAAGTGAAAAGTGAAATGTAAGTTCTGAAAGTGAAAAACAACATAAAACTGAAATTTGAACTTGTGAAACTGATTGAAATCATTTTATTCATAAGATTTCAAGCGGGTGAAATATGTGAAATGTCTTTCATGAATTTTAAACTCATTTAAAATGTATCCAAAATCGGTCTTTTCTCAAAATTCTTTGCGACATGAGTTCAAATATATAAAAAGTTTTAAAATTGAAAGTTTGGTTTAAGAGATATGAATGATTTTAAGTTAGCAAAGGTGAAATAAATGGATGCATTGGTTTGAGAGAGAGAAGAGAGAGAATGGGCAGCACATGCATGCAAGACCCTGTGTTATTTGACCAAAAGCAGACATTGGCGGGACCCGTATACACTATCTGCAGGATGTATAGCTATGTATTGCCGAAGCAAAATGCTTTGCTTTTTATACTCCACAGTGCTGCACTAATCTTTAGATTGCAATGAGTGGCTTCAGATCTACCGGCACATGCCGGAACCGCTCAATTTTCCATTTGGAGGAATCCACACTTTAGTCTATCGCGCGTGCAAAACACTTTGGGGAAATCATTTTGAGAGAGTGAACAGAATCTGTTGTAACCGTGCCGTCTGTAGTACTCCAAACTCTTCTTTTTAATTAATGGACTAGTAAGTTTGCACATGCAATGCATGTCAAACCATGTGAAGAAAAACTTAGTGGGATATTTAAGTGATGAGTTCATAGTTCAAACGTGAGCAAGGGTTATGTGAGTGTCAGATTTGGCAAAATAGTGTTTAAAAAATGGTTTGGCAAAGCAGGGAGTGATATATCCTAGTCTGTTATAAGCGTCACGAAAAATAAGAAACCAATGAAAAAAGAACTTCATATTAATAGGTAATTCATTATTGAGAATATATATAATATAGATTACATCAACTATAGAGTTATGAATTCACATTTCATATGATAAATTTCCATAGAATTTACATATATACATGAATCAAAGGTCGAAAAAAACAGAGGTGCAGCACGTCAAAAACACAAGTGCTCGTCATCGTCGCCATGCGCTGCAACAAATAATAGTAAAAAAACCAAAACACCATTCCGATATTTGATTTTGAAACAGTGGGCATAGGTACCTCTTCATTCAAGAATATGATACAATTTATTGCCTTGTGATCATCTCAATTTCTTATTTCAACCTCCCTGTTATAGTGATGATGTTCCTTGTACTTGCCATTTGACTGCTCAATGCTTCTAAAATCTCAACACAATGAAGAGAATGAAACCAAAAGCTATGGACAAAAAGACGTAGAGAACAAATATGTACAGTACTTCTTAATAAGACAACAAAATTTATGAGGCCAGGTTTTAGAAAACATTTTGAGATAGAATATCATTTTGGCAACCTTGCTCATATGTTTTGATCAGTACAGAGTATGTACCTGAAACAGATTGCCTTTCACCACACCTTTTTCTCCATCGATGTGCTTCTCTGTAAATGAAAGCCTCTTGTTATGACCGGCATATTAGGTGCTTAGCCCAGTGGGCTGCGGCCCAAGTTATCTTATCGTTATTAGGGGCTTAGCCCAATTATCTTATCATTATTAGGGTCGTTTGCTTAGAAGTCAAGTAAACCTCTTTATATAAGGAGAGGAGATGTATCAATCTAATCAAGCAAGAAGCAATCAGTATTTGCTCGGCTTCCCTTAGGGAGCCGGAAGACCTAACCCTAGCCGCCTCTTGCGCCGCCGCCGCCTCTTCTCCACCACGCAAGGACGGCGCCCAGCCGCCGGCCGCCGCGCCCTCGACCTCATCTTCCTCCATCTTTCCCCTACAATCTCCGCCGTAGAACCGGCAGAACCCTAGCTCCTAACACCTTGGTATCAGGTAGCTCAGTTCCGATCATGTCTTCGCCGCCGCCCATCCTTTCGCTTCCGCCGCTGGCCTTCTCCACCGCGCCGCTGCCCTCCCCGTCCACGCCGCTGGTCGCATCCTACGGCGCCGCCACCACCCAGATGACGGCGCCCTCCACCGCACCGCCGGCCGCCGTCTACTCCCCGGCGGAGATCACCGGGGTCCTCAACGATCTTGTCACCGCCGTCCAGGGGATACGGCTTATACCTAGCCGGCCCCTACAGGCCGCCGGCCGCCGCGACCGGGCCAGCCGCCCTGCCGTGGTATTCGGCACCCGCGGCGCCGACAGGGCCTCTACACCACCACTGGCCGCTTCAGCTGCCGGCCGCCGCTGCGCCCCAATGGCCGCAATGGCCGGCGCCGGCCCTCGCCGCGTCACCCACGCCACCCGGGTCCTCGCCGCCACCGCCCTGGCAGCCGCCGCACCCCGAGGCCACCGCGACGCTGGTCGGGCCGCTGCAGCTACAGCCAGCCCCCGCCACCGCCCCGATCTGGCCACAATGGCCGGCCGCGGCCATCGCCGCACCCGCCGCCTCCGCCGTTTCCAGGCAGCAGCAGCTGCCTCTGCCGGCGCCTCCGCCGCCCAGCACCGGGCTGACTACAACCACGCCGGCGGGCGTGCCGATTCAGCAAGTGCGGTTCCCGCCATCGTCATCCCAGCTTCCGGCCTGGTTGGCCGGGACGTCACCACCGCCAGTCTACACCATGGTCGCGGACCAGCCGGCGCCCTCCCTGCTGTACGACGGGCCCTCCGGCTCTGCGGGTTTCCACGCTGGCTTCGCCGGGCCATCGCTTTCCTGCGGACCACCTGTGCACACCGGACCAACGCCATCCTCTTCCCTGCTCCGTACCGCCGAGCCGTACACTCACGGCGGTCATGCTCAGACACCGCCGCGCCTCGCCAAGCTCGCCTTCGCCACCTACGACGGCGCTGAGGACCCCTTCAACTGGCTCAACCAGTGCGAGCAGTTCTTCCAGGGGCAACGGATGCTCGCGTCGGACCGCACCTGGCTCGCCTCTTATCACCTCCACGGCGCGCACAGACGTGGTACTACGCCCTCGAGCAGGACGAGGGCGGCATGCCCCCATGGGAGCGTTTTCGCGAGTTCTGCCTCCTTCGATTCGGACTACCGATACTGTAACGCCCGGATAATTAAGCTACAGTAATCCCACGCTAATGGTGCCACGTCACCACGGTTGCTGTTGTTAACCTCGCGATGATTCGAAACCGTTTCAAAATTTAAATTCAAATTAATGTCAATAACAAAAGTTTTCAAATATTAAAATAAAGATGTTCGGGAGATGCCATATTTTGCCTAAGTAAATATGGTGTGGTAAACACATTTTTATAAAATGCCTAAATAGTTTAAATTGAAATAAAACAGAAAAGAAAATAAATAAAAGAAAAGAAAACAGAACAAAAAAAACAAAAGCCCCTCCCCCCACTGGACCTGGCCCAACTGGGCCAACCCCCAGGCCCAGCCGGCCGGCCCACCCCTCTCCCCTTATCCACTCCCCAGCCCCCCCCCACCGACACTCCCCCCCACCCCCGAAATATCTCCTCCTCCTCCCTCCCCCGATCCAGAACGGGATCGAGAGGAGGCCACCGTCGCCGACCGCCCCCGCCGGCCTCGCCCTCGCCTCGCCGGAGCGCTGCCCCGCCGGCCTGCACCCCGACACCGCGTCGCCGTCGTCCTCGCCTCCTCCCCGCGCCCCGCTGCCAGTCCCCCTACGGCCACAGTGAGCACCGCCGCGCCTCGCCCCTCCTCTCTCTCCCTCGCCCCTCGCTCACCGGCACCCGCACGCGCGCGCATGTCCCTGACCGCGCTCGCCCGCTACCCCTCGCGCGCGCTCACCGCGGTCAGGCCGCGCCCTGGCCGCGCCTAGGCTCGTCCCTGGCCTCGCCCGCACGCCCGCCGCTCGTCTCCGCCCTGCCTCTCACTGCCCTGCCTCGCCGGGCCTCTTCCCCCTCGCCCAGGCTCGCCGTCGCCCGCACCAAGTGCCTCCGTCGAGCTCCTCGAGCGCGCCCGCTCCTTGCACCGGTCGCGCCCCGCACCGGGCTCCCCCCGCTCCGGCCATGGCCGGCGCCGTGCCCCGCCGTGGCCGCCAGCGCCCACGCCCACACACCGCGCCCGTAACCCGCGGTGCCCCCTGGGCCACTGCCAGTGGGCCTCGCCCCCTCTGGGCCACTGCCAGGTGGGCCTCGCCCCCCCCTGAGCCACTGCCCCCCGGGCCCGAACCCCGTGGCCCTATGACATATGGGGCCCAGCCCACAGAACGAAAAGAAAAATAATAAATAATAAATAAAATAAATTATTAATAATAATAATAAGAATAAATTAATTAATAAAAATAATAAATAAAATAAAAACAAAAACAAAAACAATAAATAAAATAAATTAATAATAATAATAATAAGAATAAATTAATTAATAAAAATTAATAAATAAATAAAGAAAATAAAAATAAAAATAATTTTAATTAATTAACTAAATTAATTAAGTTAATTAATCCTTCTTAAATTAATCTAATTAGATAATTAATTAAATTAAACAATAATTATTTAGCTAAACCCTAATTAACCTAATCAGAGAATGACAGGTGGGTCCCACTGGACCCACATGTCAGTTTGACTTAGTCAACCCCTGTTGACTGCTGATGTCAGCATGACATCATGCTGATGTCATAAATCCAAATTTCGAATTAAATTAAATAATTAATTAAATTCCAGAAATTAATAAAATCTTTAGAAAATCATATCTTTTAATCCATAACTCGGATTAAAATATTTTCAACATGAAAGTTGCTCAGAACGACGAGACGAATCCGGATACGCAGTCCGTTCGTCCACCACACCTCCCTAACCTATCGAACTCGCAACTTTCCCCCTCCGGTCCGTCTGTCCGAAAACGCGAAACATCGGGAATACTTCCCGGATGTTCCCCCCCTTCACCGGTACCACCTACTGTCGCGTTAGGACACACCTAGCACCGCTCATTGTCCTGTCACGCATCGTCATGCTTATGTTTGCATTGTATTTACTGTTTCTTCCCCCTCTCCTCTCCGGTAGACTACGAGCCCGACACTGCTGCTGCCCAGTTCTACTACGGAGTTGACGACCCCTCCTACTTGCCAGAGCAACCAGGCAAGCCCTCCCCCTTGATCACCAGATATCGCCTATTCTTCTCTATACTGCTTGCATTAGAGTAGTGTAGTATGTTACTGCTTTTCGATATCCTATCCTGATGCATAGCCTATCCTTGCTACTACTGTTGTTACCTTTACCTGCAATCCTACATGCTTAGTATAAGATGCTAGTTTTTCATCAGTGGCCCTACATTCTTGTCCGTCTGCTGTGCTATACTATCGGGCCGTGATCACCTGGGCGGTGATCACGGGTATATACTTATATACTATATACATGACATATGTGATGACTGAAGTCGGGTCGGCTCGTAGGAGTACCCGCGAGTGGATCTTTGTGGCGGAGCGACAGGGCAGGTTGAGACCGCCTAGGTGAGAGGTGGGCCTGGCCCTGGTCGGCGTTCGCAGTTACTTAACACGCTTAACGAGATCTTGGTATTTGATCTGAGTCTGGCCATTTGGTCTATACGCACTAGCCATCTACGCGGGAGTAGTTATGGGTATCCCGGCGTCGTGGTATCAGCCGAAGCCTTCGTGACGTCAGCGACTGAGTGGCGCGCGCCGTGTTGGACCGCTTTGACGTAACCGCCGTGATCGTGTGGGTTGCTAGGTCTGCTCGCGGCCGCATTCGCAACGTGCAGGTGTGCATAGGGCGATGGGCCCACACCCCTGCGCGCTTAGGATTAGACCGGCGTGCTCACCGCTCTGTTGTGCTTAGGTGGGGCTGCGACGCGTTGATCTTACGAGGCCGGGCATGACCCAGAAAAGTGTGTCCGGCCAAATGGGATCGAGCGTGTTGGGTTATGTGGTGCACCCCTGTAGGGAAGTTTATCTATTCGAATAGCCGTGTCCCTCGGTAAAAGGACGACCCGGAGTTGTACCTTGACCTTATGACAACTAGAACTGGATACTGAATAATACACCCTTCCAAGTGCCAGATACAACCCGGTGATCGCTCTCTAACAGGGCGACGAGGAGGGGATCGCCGGGTAGGATTATGCTATGCGATGCTACTTGGAGGACTTCAATCTACTCTCTTCTACCTGCTGCAAGATGGAGAAGACCAGAAGCGTAGTCTTCGACAGGACTAGGTATCCCCTTTTATTCTGGCATTCTGCAGTTCAGTCCACTGATATGCCCCTTTACACATATACCCATGCATATGTAGTGTAGCTCCTTGCTTGCGAGTACTTTGGATGAGTACTCACGGTTGCTTCTCTCCCTCTTTTCCCCCTTTCCTTTCTATCTGGTTGTCGCAACCAGATGTTGGAGTCCAGGAGCCAGACGCCACCGTCGACGACGACTCCTACGACACTGGAGGTGCCTACTACTACGTGCAGGCCGCTGACAACGACCAGGAGTAGTTAGGAGGATCCCAGGCAGGAGGCCTGCGCCTCGTTCGATCTGTATCCCAGTTTGTGCTAGCCTTCTTAAGGCAAACTTGTTTAACTTATGTCTGTACTCAGATATTGTTGCTTCCGCTGACTCGTCTATGATCGAGCACTTGTATTCGAGCCCTCGAGGCCCCTGGCTTGTATTATGATGCTTGTATGACTTATTTATGTTTTAGAGTTGTGTTGTGATATATTCCCGTGAGTCCCTGATCTTGGTCGTACACATTTGCGTGCATGATTAGTGTACGGTCAAATCGGGGGCGTCACAAGTTGGTATCAGAGCCGACTGCCTGTAGGAATCCCCCTTCCACACTCCTTGGCCGAAGTCGAGTCTAGACATTACAAAACTTTTACTAACATGGCTGTGTGTCTTACGGGCCCACGTCGCCATTGGGTGGTATTAGGATCTTTTACTCCTCAACCTATACTCTGAGACTCTGAACTCTCTTCTACTCGGGTTAAACGAATTTACTAACTCTAACACTAGGATCCCATGACCGCATTCACCCCAAAGTTGGATAAGCCATAGTTGTTTCTTAGAGTAGTATTTTGAACAATTCACACACTGTCATTTGACTCCTTTGAAACGTCTTTGCTTTCAGATGGAACCCACGAGGCAAGTCGTTCGCCACACGACGGCCATTGGTGCCTCGGGATCACCGGCTGTGCTAGCTGAGATGATGACCTATCTGGGTTATCGCTGGCACCCTGAGTACACCGTCTATGAGGAGTACCAGGATTTTAACCAGGAGCAGTACCGTGCCATCGTCCACCTCTACTCGCGGGAGTATGACTCCACTACTGTGCTACACACCGCACATGGTGTTGGTGTGACCATCGATATGGCTGTCCACGATGCTGCCTATGCTGCTCTGACACGTCTTCGTGAAGAGTATCGAGAGTTGGACACCTCCCCTTTCAGGCACATTGCTATCGCATCTGATGTTGGTGCGGAGGGATACTATACTGCTGCCTACTCCACTGTCACCCGAGAGCCCTTCTACCATCAAAACCTGGTTCTGCATGCTGATGGGCTGGATCGAGCTAACCGAGCTCTTCGCCACGAGATGTACACCACCCGTCAGCACCTTTACCGTGCCCTGACGCTGCTGCACCCCTTTGTCCGATCAAGACAGGTACCGCGTACTGCGATCTACCCAGCCAGGACCGTGATGCCCCACGGTGTCGGTTGGCCAGAGGTGGGAGGCTACTCTCCCGCACTTGGTCCTCTTCTGCCACCTGAGCGTCGGGCTCTACACCTGAGTATCCGCGGCCCCCAGTCTGCTGACGTGGAGGGCTATCCGTTGCCTCACTATGAGCTGTCGGGCTACGATTACCTCCACGGTACCTCTTGGGACTGATGTAGGCTTGCTTGTAGTGTTAGTTGCAGTCGCCGTGAGCCTGTGTGCCGCCTATGATGTTTTAGTCTATGAACTGAACTCTATGTACTGAACTCTATGCATGACCCCTTTTGTAAGTTATGCCGACTACTATGTAGTAGCTATCGTGCTCCTCTCGTTATGCATGTTTCATCATGAATGATTCTTGTCTTTGCAAATATTTCCCAATGCTGAACTACCCCTATTATATATTAGCAGGATGGTTAGACCAGGTGGTCGTGGTCGTGGTGGCGATGCCCCACCACCACCTGAGTACATGGCTGGTATGATCCAACAGTTTGAACTGAACCGCCAGTTCATGGAAAATATGATGGCTCAGTTTCCTCGCCCCAATATGAACCAGCAGCCAGCCCAAGTGACTCTTCAAGATTTCATACGCCTCAACCCAACCATCTACCGCAGCTCAACTCAGCCTCTGGATGCTGATGACTGGCTCCGTGACATCACCTATGAGATGGAGTCTGCTGATGTAGCCCCTGCCAGCTATGTCACCTTTGCTTCCTTCTTCTTGAAGGGACCCGCAGCTCAATGGTGGGACAGCCACAGGCGTACTCTACCAGCTGGAACAATCATCACCTGGCCAGACTTCCAAGCTGCTTTCCGTGCCCGCTTCATTCCTCAGGGAGTCATGGACCGGAAGAAGCGTGAGTTCCGCAACCTCACCCAAGGCAACAAAACTGTCGAAGCTTATCAGCGGGAGTTTCTGGACTTGTCCCGCTATGCTGAAGAAGACATTGCAACTGATGCACGCAGACAGGAGAAGTTCCGTGATGGACTACAAGCTGACATCAAGCTCGCACTTCTAGTGCATGACTTCGCCGATTTCTCCACCTTGGTGAATAAGGCCATCAATGTCGAGACTGGTCTGCAGGAATACCAGAGCTCTCAGAGGCGCAACCGTGACACGGGCTCATCTTCGGGCTCGCCCTCACAGAAGCGTAAGATATGGATCCCGAACAGCATGTATCGTCCAAATGCACCTGCTCCAAGGAAATCTTATGCTGCACCGCGTCTGCCTCCTCCACCATCTAGGCAGTCAAAGCTACCAGCTCCCCCACCTGGGGCTCCTGTTCCCACTCCCGATAATGGTCTGTGCTTCAAGTGTGGTCAACCGGGTCACTTTGCCAGGAACTGCTATCAGAACCAGAATCAACTGGCCCTTCCAGCAGCTGGCCGTGGTAACAACCAGCCCCGCAACAACAATGCTAAGTCTTATGGTCGTGCTCATGCCAACCACGTTGATCTCAGCGAAGCTCAAGACCAGCCTGCTACTGTGATGGGTACACTACTCGTAAATTCAGTACCAGTATCTGTTTTATTTGATACAGGAGCATCCCATTCATTCATATCAGCAGAATTTGCATTCCTGCATGGCATTAATTACGAAGAGATAAACACTCTGCTAGTGGTACACACCCCTGCGGGCCAATGTCAAACCTCTATGGTTAGTCACGACGTTACTGTTGAAATTGAAGGACTGGAATTTCTTGTCTCTCCCATCGTACTGAAGTCCTGTAGCATTGATCTCATTCTGGGAATGAATTGGTTAAAAGCGCATACTGCTTCAATCGTTTGCACCACTAAGACCGTCCATGTGCTACACCCTTCAGATGAGATAGTTACTTACCAAGCCCATCTGGTGCAAAATGCCGAGGCAAGGCTCTATGCATTGAATGCATTGAACGCTGCACCACTCGAGGGCATTGAAAACATTCCCGTCGTGCGTGAATTCCTCGACGTCTTCCCTGAAGAACTTCCAGGGATTCCCCCTGCTAGAGCTGTCGAATTCATCATCGACTTGAAACCAGGCACCACTCCTATAGCCAAGCGACCCTACAAGATGCCGCCGCATGAACTCCTTGAGCTTAAGGAGGAAATCGACAAATCTCTTCGCAAAGGATTCATTCGCCCAGGTTGCTCTCCTTGGGTAGCACCTTCTTTCTTTGTCAAGAAGAAGGATGGGACAAACCGGTTAGTTCAAGACTACCGTCCTATAAACCAAGCTACCATCCAGAATAAATACCCCCTTCCTCGGATCAATGATCTGTATGATCAACTGGCGGGTTCGTCAGTGTTCTCTAAGCTCGACTTGAGGTTGGGCTACCACCAGATCCGTGTTCGCGAAGAGGATATCCCAAAGACCGCCTTCGTGACTCGCTATGGTTCATACGAGTACACCGTCATGTCTTTCGGTTCAACCAATGCTCCAGCCACCTTCTCTCGTCTGATGAACTATATATTCATGGATTACCTCGGCAAGTTCGTCGTGGTTTATCTGGATGATATCCTGGTATTTTCCAAGAACGAAGAAGAACATGCTGAACACCTTCAACGTGTGCTGGAAAAGCTACGAGAGCATCAACTATATGCCAAGTTCTCCAAATGTGAATTCTGGCTACCCGAAGTAACCTATCTCGGGCATGTCATCTCTAAGGATGGTATTGCCGTCAACCCTGAACGAGTTCAGGCTATTCTTGATTGGACTCCTCCCAAGAACGTTAAGCAAGTCAGAAGTTTTCTCGGTCTCGCCAGCTATTGCCGTCGATTTGTCGAGAACTTCTCTAAGATCGCCAGGCCTCTGACTAACCTGTTGCATAAGGGTGTCAAGTTTCAATGGACAGACAAATGTCAGGAAAGTTTCCAGGCACTCAAAGACAAGTTGACTTCTGCCCCAGTTCTAGCTCCACCTGATACTAAGAAGGACTTCGTCATTTACTGCGACGCTTCCCGTCAAGGATTAGGCTATGTCCTAATGCAAGACCGCAAAGTGATTGCTTATGCCTCTCGGCAATTGCGCCCTCACGAAGAGAACTACCCAGTTCACGACCTCGAACTTGCTGCTGTCATTCATGCGCTGAAGCAGTGGCGACATTACCTTCTCGGTAATCGTTGCGAGATCTTCACCGACCACCAAAGTCTGAAGTATCTGTTTACTCAGCCAGACCTGAACCTCCGTCAGCAGAGATGGATGGAGCTTGTTGCAGACTTTGACTTGGGTATTTCCTATACGCCAGGCAAGGCTAATGTAATGGCTGATGCCTTGAGCCGCAAGTCTTACTGCAACCACCTCCAGGTTCACAAAGTTCAGCCCTCTCTTGTTGAAGAATTCAGGAAGCTGAACCTCCATATTGTTCCTCCGGGTGCACTCGCTCCCCCTCCTAAGGAGTTTCGCAAGATGAACCTCCGTGTTGTTTCCCAGGGTTCCCTCAATACCCTGGCCGTCGAACCAGATCTCCTGGACTCCATCAAGAGAATACAGGGATATGACTCTGAAGCCCACAAGATTAAGCGCTACCTCGCAGAAGGAAAGCCCTCATTCTTCACCATTGCTGAAGATGGCACCTTATACTTCAAGGGCTGCCTAGTGATGCCATGTGCAGAGAAAAACCTGGATATGACACAGGAAGTTATGAAAGAAGCTCATGATACGCCTCTATGTATCCATCCTGGTAGTACAAAGATGTACCAAGACATCCGTCAGAGATTCTGGTGGTCTAATATGAAGCAAGACATTGCTCGTTATGTTGCTGAGTGTGACGTTTGCCGTCGTATCAAAGCAGAACATCAAAGACCTGCTGGAACTCTGCAACCTATCTCTATTCCTGAATGGAAATGGGACCATGTTGAGATGGACTTCGTCACTGGATTTCCCAAATCACAGAAAGGTAATGATGCTATTCTTGTCGTCATTGACCGGCTTTCCAAAGTTACACATTTCCTGGCGGTCAAAGAAACGATCACTGCTAGTCAACTGGCAACGCTCTATATGTCCAGGATTGTTTCACTCCACGGTATTCCATTGGTTATCAGCTCAGACCGTGGCAGCTTATTCACTTCAAGATTCTGGGCAAGTTTCCAAGAAGCCATGGGAACTCATCTGTCATTCAGTACTGCGTTTCATCCTCAGTCGCAAGGGCAAGTTGAACGCGTCAACCAAGTTCTCGAAGACATGCTTCGAGCTTGTGTTATTTCCTTCGGCAAGAAATGGGAGGAATCTCTCCCGTATGCTGAGTTCTCTTATAATAATAGCTATCAAGCTAGTCTGAAGATGGCCCCCTTCGAAGTGTTATATGGACGAAAGTGCCGAACCCCTCTGAACTGGTCAGAAACTGGGGAACGTCCACTCTTCGGTCCGGATATTATCCAACATGCCGAAGAACAAGTCCGCATTATTCGTGAGAATCTCAAGACTGCTCAGTCACGTCAGAAGAGTCAGTATGACCGTCATCATAAAGACATGGTCTATCAACCTGGCGAAAAGGCTTATCTTCGAGTCACACCTATGAAGAATGCTCACCGCTTCAGGATCAAGGGCAAGCTAGCTCCTCGCTATATTGGCACATTCACTATTCTCGAAAGGCGTGGAAAAGTGGCATACCAACTGGAGCTACCGCCGAACCTTTCTCAGGTTCACGATGTGTTCCATGTGTCACAGCTCCGCCGTTGCTTCAAGGACCCAATCCGAGCAGTGGATCATGGAATGCTCAAATTGCAACAGGACCTCTCCTATAAGGAGCATCTGGTCCGCATTCTCGACCAAGCTGAACGCCGCACACGTCAGAAGGCGATCAAGTTTCTCAAGGTCCAGTGGTCGCACCATTCTGAAGATGAGGCCACTTGGGAACGCGAGGATCGCCTGCGTGATGAATACCCCGCACTGTTTCCTTCTACCTCCTAAATCTCGGGACGAGATTTCTTGTAGTGGAGGAGATTTGTAACGCCCGGATAATTAAGCTATAGTAATCCCACGCTAATGGTGCCACGTCACCACGGTTACTGTTGTTAACCTCGCGATGATTCGAAACCGTTTCAAAATTTAAATTCAAATTAATGTCAATAACAAAAGTTTTCAAATATTAAAATAAAGATGTTCGGGAGATGCCATATTTTGCCTAAGTAAATATGGTGTGGTAAACACATTTTTATAAAATGCCTAAATAGTTTAAATTGAAATAAAACAGAAAAGCAAATAAATAAAAGAAAAGAAAACAGAACAAAAAAAACAAAAGCCCCCCCACTGGACCTGGCCCAACTGGGCCAACCCCCAGGCCCAGCCGGCCGGCCCACCCCTCTCCCTTATCCACTCCCCAGCCCCCCCCCCCCCCCACCGACACTCCCCCCCCACCCCCGAAATATCTCCTCCTCCTCCCTCCCCCGATCCAGAACGGGATCGAGAGGAGGCCACCGTCGCCGACCGCCCCCGCCGGCCTCGCCCTCGCCTCGCCGGAGCGCTGCCCTCGCCTCCACGCCGGCTTGCACCCCGACACCGCGTCGCCATCGTCCTCGCCTCCTCCCCGCGCCCCGCTGCCAGTCCCCCTTCGGCCACAGTGAGCGCCGCCGCGCCTCGCCCCTCCTCTCTCTCCCTCGCCCCCTCGCTCACCGGCACCCGCACGCGCGCACATGTCCCTGACCGCGCTCGCCCGCTACCCCTCGCGCGCGCTCATCGTGGTCAGGCCGCGCCCTGGCCGCGCGCTGTTCCGTCTGGCCGCGCCCGACGCCCCGCGCCAACGCGCCTCGCCGGCGCCGTGCCGTTGGCCGCGCCTAGGCTCGTCCCTGGCCTCGCCCGCACGCCCGCCGCTCGTCTCCGCCCTGCCTCTCACTGCCCTGCCTCGCCGGGCCTCTTCCTCCTCGCCCAGGCTCGCCGTCGCCCGCACCAAGTGCCTCCGTCGAGCTCCCCGAGCGCGCCTGCTCCTTGCACCGGTCGCGCCCCGCACCGGGCTCGCCCCGCTCCGGCCATGGCCGGCGCCGTGCCCCGCCGTGGCCGCCAGCGCCCACGCCCACACCCCGCGCCCGTAACCCGCAGTGCCCCCTGGGCCACTGCCAGTGGGCCTCGCCCCCTCTGGGCCACTGCCAGGTGGGCCTCGCCCCCCCCCCCCCTGAGCCACTGCCCCTGGGCCCGAACCCCGTGGCCCTATGACATATGGGGCCCAGCCCACAGAACGAAAAGAAAAATAAAAATAAAAATAATAAATAAAATAAATTAATAATAATAATAAGAATAAATTAATTAATAAAAATAATAAATAAAATAAAAATAATAAATAATAAATAATAAATAAAATAAATTAATAATAATAATAATAATAAATTAATTAATAATAATTAATAAATAAATAAATAAAGAAAATAAAAATAAAAATAATTTTAATTAATTAATTAACTAAATTAATTAAGTTAATTAATCCTGTTTAAATTAATCTAATTAGATAATTAATTTAATTAAACAGTAATTATTTAGCTAAACCCTAATTAACCTAATCAGAGAATGACAGGTGGGTCCCACTGGACCCACATGTCAGTTTGACTTAGTCAACCCCTGTTGACTGCTGATGTCAGCATGACATCATGCTGATGTCATAAATCCAAATTTCGAATTAAATAATTAATTAAATTCCAGAAATTAATAAAATCTTTAGAAAATCATATCTTTTAATCCGTAACTCGGATTAAAATATTTTCAACATGAAAGTTGCTCAGAACGACGAGACGAATCCGGATACGCAGTCCGTTCGTCCACCACACCTCCCTAACCTATCGAACTCGCAACTTTCCCCCTCCAGTCCGTCTGTCCGAAAACGCGAAACATCGGGAATACTTCCCGGATGTTCCCCCCTTCGCCGGTACCACCTACTTTCGCGTTAGGACACACCTAGCACCGCTCATTGTCATGTCACGCATCGTCATGCTTATGTTTGCATTGTATTTACTGTTTCTTCCCCCTCTCCTCTCCGGTAGACTACGAGCCCGACACTGCTGCTGCCCAGTTCTACTACGGAGTTGACGACCCCTCCTACTTGCCAGAGCAACCAGGCAAGCCCCCCCCGATCACCAGATATCGCCTATTCTTCTCTATACTGCTTGCATTAGAGTAGTGTAGCATGTTACTGCTTTTCGATATCCTATCCTGATGCATAGCCTATCCTTGCTACTACTGTTGTTACCTTTACCTGCAATCCTACATGCTTAGTATAGGATGCTAGTTTTCCATCAGTGGCCCTACATTCTTGTCCGTCTGCTGTGCTATACTATCGGGCCGTGATCACCTGGGCGGTGATCACGGGTATATACTTATATACTATATACATGACACATGTGATGACTGAAGTCGGGTCGGCTCATAGAAGTACCCGCGAGTGGATCTTTGTGGCGGAGCGACAGGGCAGGTTGAGACCGCCTAGGTGAGAGGTGGGCCTGGCCCTGGTCGGCGTTCGCGGTTACTTAACACGCTTAACGAGATCTTGGTATTTGATCTGAGTCTGGCCATTTGGTCTATACGCACTAGCCATCTACGCGGGAGTAGTTATGGGTATCCCGGCGTCGTGGTATCAGCCGAAGCCTTCGTGACGTCAGCGACTGAGTGGCGCGCGCCGTGTTGGACCGCTTTGACGTAACCGCCGTGATCGTGTGGGTTGCTAGGTCTGCTCGCGGCCGCATTCGCAACGTGCAGGTGTGCATAGGGCGATGGGCCCACACCCCTGCGCGCTTAGGATTAGACCGGCGTGCTCACCGCTCTGTTGTGCTTAGGTGGGGCTGCGACGCGTTGATCTTACGAGGCCGGGCATGACCCAGAAAAGTGTGTCCGGCCAAATGGGATCGAGCGTGTTAGGTTATGTGGTGCACCCCTGTAGGGAAGTTTATCTATTCGAATAGCCGTGTCCCTTGGTAAAAGGACGACCCGGAGTTGTACCTTGACCTTATGACAACTAGAACTGGATACTGAATAAAATACACCCTTCCAAGTGCCAGATACAACCCGGTGATCGCTCTCTAACAGGGCGACGAGGAGGGGATCGCCGGGTAGGATTATGCTATGCGATGCTACTTGGAGGACTTCAATCTACTCTCTTCTACCTGCTGCAAGATGGAGAAGACCAGAAGCGTAGTCTTCGACAGGACTAGGTATCCCCTTTTATTCTGGCATTCTGCAGTTCAGTCCACTGATATGCCCCTTTACACATATACCCATGCATATGTAGTGTAGCTCCTTGCTTGCGAGTACTTTGGATGAGTACTCACGGTTGCTTCTCTCCCTCTTTTCCCCCTTTCCTTTCTATCTGGTTGTCGCAACCAGATGTTGGAGTCCAGGAGCCAGACGCCACCGTCGACGACGACTCCTACGACACTGGAGGTGCCTACTACTACGTGCAGGCCGCTGACGACGACCAGGAGTAGTTAGGAGGATCCCAGGCAGGAGGCCTGCGCCTCGTTCGATCTGTATCCCAGTTTGTGCTAGCCTTCTTAAGGCAAACTTGTTTAACTTATGTCTGTACTCAGATATTGTTGCTTCCGCTGACTCGTCTATGATCGAGCACTTGTATTCAAGCCCTCGAGGCCCCTGGCTTGTATTATGATGCTTGTATGACTTATTTATGTTTTAGAGTTGTGTTGTGATATCTTCCTGTGAGTCCCTGATCTTGGTCGTACACATTTGCGTGCATGATTAGTGTACGGTCAAATCGGGGGCGTCACAGATACGTGGGAGCCGGATGGCGGAGTTGGGCCGCCTTCCCTTCACCTCTATGGTGCAAGACTACACCGACCGCTTTCAGGCCCTGGCGTGCCACGCGTCCGGTGTGACGGCTCACCAGCGGGCCGAACTCTTCATCGACGGTCTGCCAGATCATATACGTGTGGACGTCGAGCTGCAGGGACCCCAGGACCTCCAGATGGCCATGTACTACGCCCGCGCGTTCGAGCGCCGCGCGGTGGCCATCCAGCAGGCATCACCGTCCCGGGCCGCTGGGCCGCCACCCTGGCCGGATGTTCCCGCGCAGGGTCTGCCTGCTCAGGCTTCCGCGGCACCCCTTGCCGTGACCGCGGCGCGCCCGTTCCGCCGGCTCACCTCGGCCGAGCTACTCGAGCGGCGCCGCCAAGGGTTGTGCTTCAACTGCGACAAGACCTACATGCCCGGCCACGTCTGCCCCCGACTCTTCTACCTGGAGGCTGCAGACTACATTGAGGAGGACGCCGTCGCCGCCGGGCTTGGCGACCTGGCCGCCCCGGCTGTCGCGGAGGTGTTTGACGCTGGTTGATCACCTCGAGGAGTTCAGCAAGTGCTTCCCCGCCTTACAGCTCGAGGACGAGCTGTTTGTGCAGGCGGGGAGAAGTGTTATGACCGGCATATTAGGGGCTTAGCCCAGTAGGCTGCGGCCCAAGTTATCTTATCGTTATTAGGGGCTTAGCCCAATTATCTTATCATTATTAGGGTCGTTTGCTTAGGAGTCAAGTAAACCTTTCTATATAAAGAGAAGATGTATCAATCTAATCAAGCAAGAAGCAACCAGTATTTGCTCGGCTTCCCTTAGGGAGCCGGGAGACCTAACCCTAGCCGCCTCTTGCGCCGCCGCCGCCTCTTCTCCACCACGCAAGGACGGCGCCCAGCCGCCGGCCGCCGCGCCCTCGACCTCGTCTTCCTCCATCTTTCCCCTACAATCTCCGCCGTAGAACCGGCAGAACCCTAGCTCCTAACACCTCTGGACAAAACAGCACCCAGATTTGAGAAGCATGGAGACTACTTTCTGTAGAAAACACAAAAGGGGCAGTCTTATTATCACGGTTTCTCTTTGGAGTATTGTGATCGGTTAAAATAACCAATAGCAAAGCCTTTGCAGCGTACTACAGTAAGAAAAAACTTGGGGGCAAGGCTGACATGCTCAACACGCGTTAGTCTTGCTAATCTACAGTTTCTGGCAAACGTGTGTTGAATCAGTTTTCCGGACACTCGAAGAAAGCAATGAAATTTCCATGACTGAATCACTATCATCTAAGGAGCAGGTACATAAGTAAGCCGATGCAATTTACAAAAATCATAATTAATCTTGGCTTGGCGCATCCTTTGCAAATTCAGTAGGACTGAAAATATCGTCCCCAATCGATAATTTGAATAGTTGACTGGAAAACCTATACTGGACACGTGACATGGTCTGATGAGCATTGCAAATTTAAAGAGGTTCTAGAATAATTGTGGCGGTGTCGAGAAGTGCCTAGTGCTCATGAATAGAACCCCAAACATGAAGTATAAATATCTATATTTTAGCAGATAAATTTAAGACTTAGATGCTCTGAATTTCTTCATTTGTGAGAAAAATGATATTGCAAGGTAGATCATTTTATTGTACAGTAAGCTCTCGAAAAGTACCTAAATTTCAGTGTACAATCTGAATTGCTAAGAATACCTAAAAAAATATAGGCATGGAAATTCTTAGTGCAAAGATTAAAACAGCAGAATTGCATAAACTTACAAGTTTTGCAGACTTTTTCTGAAATCGATTATTTTCTATCAGATTATTTGCTAGAACTAATATAGAGTTGGGATAGTTTACAAGGATGATCGGTAGTAGTACTTGGTATCCATCAATATTGTTAGTCGAACTGAGACTGCTTACAACCATTTGCTATAGAACTTACAGGTGTACTGAAGGATATTCATCAAGTGCAGCTAAATCATTTCATATATGAAGCGAAAATCAAGAATTACTGGCATTAAGGTAATCAGTGAAAGCACATACCCGAACAAAATTTGAAGCAACAAATCTGATTACGTATACGTTGATCTGATGATGCCTCCGGTGAGAACTTATAAAGAGTATAGATACATCAATTATACTGGAACTGAAGATCAGTCACACACTTGTTGAAATGTAGCAAGGTGTGATGACTTGGATTGATAAGATTCAGAACATGAGCGAGAATTTGAAGTAGGAGGAATATACCAGGATCCTATGGGGAGAATGTGGTGTGGTCTGTCTGGGCGGTTGGGCAATTGCAGCTGGTCACTGAACTCGGGAGTCTTGGCGATCAAATCCTTACAATCTCCTCAGCCTTGTACCTCACATGATACCAGCTCAGGGAGGCCCTGTATTACCGCAAGAGGTGTTCATAAATCAGATCTTGAAAATAATGCTACACTGGATGCAGAATCATGTCAACTGATATAGAGGTAGATATGAATCAATCACCGGAGCTGTTTGCTACGGAGCATGGCCACAAACATCTTGTTGAGTTTCACGGTGTCGAGGTGAGAGTTGGGGTACTTCTTGAAGCTGACATACAATACATATATGGGCAGAGAACATACCTGATGAATGCAATGCCGGGTCCGCTCCACCACGCCACTTCGCAGGCTCGCTTGCCGACTGCGACGCCGGTAGGAGGGCCCGTGTGCCGCCTACCGGAGGCGGCCACCGCCGGCTGCTGCGGGTTTGTCGTGGCTTCCGTCACCCCACCCTGCGGCTCGACGACCCAGACGGCGGCGAGATCCTGGCAGCCGGACCACACTCTGCACACGCCCTCCATCACCTCGTCGTCACCCCGGCCTACTTGGCCCGCACCGACCCGTCCCCCATCTCGCCCGCCGCAGCCGCTCCAGCTCGGCGGGGTCGAGCAGGTGCTCCCCGGGCGTCGGCTTCCGCGCTTTCTTCTCCCACCGCAGCGGCGCCTTGAGGCCCTCGTCCCTCGCCGCGTACCACAGGACCGACCTCCCATTCCCATCTCCCCCTGCCTTCGCCTTCGGAGAGCTTAAGGGAGCGGATCCGGCGGATGATCCCGAGGACGACTCCGCGAGTGCATCCGCCAGGGACGCCGACGCTGAGGGGATTCTCGTGGCCGTCGCAACGCGAGGCAGCGTCCGCGGCAGGGACGACGTGTTAATTGCCGTTAATTGTGCCTATTTTTCTGGAATTGACAGGGGTTCGTTAGATATGGCAGAGTTTCGTCCGCTCTCGTATTGCTAAACGTACACAGGGAAGGATTAATTTTTATGTTGACGGTTAGATCTAATTAGTTGGGCCAGATCGTGTGGTGGTATTTTCTCTCGGTTGTTCTGTGTACGTGCCTTTGGGTGCGCTTAGGAAAGAATATGTTTACATGTTTAATAGAATATAAGTAGATAAGTAGAGATAAGGTAAATTTTTGCCTCCGTTTTACAAAATAAAAATAAAAAATGCTAACTACATCATGATGAAAGTTGAGCAGCTGGATCCTCTGCCTTGTCCTGCGATCGGACCCCTTCCCTACTGGACCCCGTCGCCGCCGCACCCGCGCCCAGGCAGCCAGCGCCGTCGGTTCCTCGTCCGCGCTCCCGAGCGTCGCTGGCCCAGGTCCTGAGATGCTCTACCACGTCGTCCGCGAATACGGCGCTCTTGAACGAGCTCCCCATCTGCATCAATGAATTTATTTATCGATTTGTCAAGGCTCTGTTAGTCAAGGTTGAGAATCATGTCTGGTTCCTGACTACTGCGCTCACATGAGAGACGATGGCGTAGAGGGGGAGCGTGCTGTAGCTGCATAGGACCTGGACGACCACGCTGACGAGGATCAAACCAAGCGGTCAGCTATGCATCTATCATCCGACAGACAAACATGTGTGATTCGATCGATCCAAGAGGGGAGAGCAGCTGCGTACCATATGGTGATTCTAGACACGCTGTATCCGAGGCTGTCCATGATGCAGGAGTTGAAGCCGAACATCGCCTGCACCCACAAGAGGAGCTCAGAATTTCAACATGTGATGGGACGATGCGATGTGTTTATTCCTGTGTGCGCGTGCACGCTTACTAGCGTCCAGAACAAGTAGGCGAACTCGTAGGCGTTCTGGAAGAGGATGAAGTGGATGAGGATGAGCAGCATCCGGGGACTACGGAACCAGAAGAGGTCGTCCGACGGGTCGACGGCGATGTCCCCGGCCTCCACGGCCGCGCGCTTCAAGTTCACCTCGTACGCCATCCGGGTTATGATGTGCTCCAGCTTCGTCCCGATCACAAGCAGCAGCTGCATGCATGCATGCACACCAAAGCACACGTTTGTATGATGACAACAGTAAAGCAATTAGGCTCGTGACTCGTGGATCAGATCAGATGAGAGGCACTTACAGTCAAGCACACGCACGTGTGAATGATGGCAACAGTAAAGCAATTAGAGAGTCAGATCACAGGCACTTACAGTCAACGGGACGAGTGAGATCCAGAAGTATGAGTGCCACCCTGCATCACGAGTTTTCAGTCCTCATTGTCAACTTTGTTACGCATGCAGACAGTCATGGACAAGTATACCGAAGTGGTAAGAGAAATGAAGCATACCGGTGACGTTAATTAGCAGGAAGAACATTACAAATATCCAATAGTACCATCTACAATGAGCAAACTCAAGTTATTAGTACAACAACAAAAAATACCTGGTTCGAAAAAGAAGAAGGAACTTACTTTATCCCAACAACTCTCTTGTAATCCTTCTCGAGGGCCTTGATCATGTAGTCGTAGAAGTTGTATTCTCGGTTCCCCCTGAAGTGCTCCTGTAGGTCGACCAGAAATAGTATTGTGGTGCAAAACCACCAGAAATCAGAAACAACAATACCCAATCCACACGCATGAATGCCAAGTAAGTACAGTAAGAAGCATCTACTTACCATCAGGAAACCAAGCCTCATGGCGATGTAATCGTCCTTGGTTACCGATCCGTAGAACTGCTTGAAGAAAGAACGCTGGAAAGGAAGATACCGTATGTGGGTCACCCAAGTTCAGAGGTTCACACATACAGCAAGTAGTAATAGAAATCTCAATCAAGTTTGCTGCTGCGCTGCCGATTGCGTACCATCCACAGCAGGATCATGGTGGCTTTGCCGTACCCCTTGTACCGGTCATGGATGAACTTGCGCTGCTGCATCTTCATCATCATCTCAGGACCTGCAGCTGTTGGTAAGCAAGCAAGCACACCTCGATTAGTATTAATTACCCCATCAGTTGCCAATTTTCCGTAATCATTTTCTTCCGGCTAAAGTAGTCATTCATTCAAAAGTTAAGAGTCGCCGTTGCCCTACCACTGTCGCCGTCAGACTTGATACTCTTCTCCCACTGCTTCCATTTCCGCATCTGCGCACGGTTTACTGTCGGGTCAACGTTGGAAGTTCAGGAATGCTAAGCACGGACCAGCAGTAGTTTAGGAGTTACTACCTGTAGAAGCCCCAGGAGCACGGTGAAGGCGCTGAGAGCGACATGCGTGACAGCTAGGACGAAGATGAAGATGTGTATCTGTTCCAGGGCGTGCAGCGAGAGCAACGGGACTTTTCCCTGAAACATACGTATACAAGATGGGCTCAAAGTTACTAAAATCCAAGTAGGCAGATGTAACGATGCGTTACAGTAAGTACACTGAGCAAGTACTGGTTAATAAAATAAAAGTTTCGCTGACAGTGTCTTCTAGTTTTACCATTACCACGTCGGTTCTGCCGATAAAAATAGAAAGTGCAGTGTATCAAGACCTCGATCAGACTAAACCTTGTTTCTGGACAGAGTCGACTTGTCTATCGCAGTTTTCTAAACCTTCGACGCGCCGACTCTCACACATGTCCAAACCGGCCCGATCGATTCCCCTGGTATAATAACATTTTCAAACCTGCTTGCTCGTGCAGTACCCCGTGGCTGCAGCCTGCTCTCCCTTGAGCAGCCTCCTCGCACCCACGCCCACGCCGGACGCGGAGGAGGAGGCAGAGACGCCGTAATGCGCCGTCGTGGAGCTGGCGCCGGGGACGCACGGCAGCCAGTGGTCCATGAGGCTCTCGTCGATGCAGATCTTCTGTATCAGGTCTTGAGACACCACGAGCATCAGCGAGATGAACCCCAGCAGCATCAGCTCTGCCGCCATGCGCACGCAAGCAAAACCACGCGTCAGTGACATGCAAGCAACATCAGTGAACGAAGGCCAATGGACGGGGAGACGACTGACCTTCTTTGAGCTTGAGCAACGCCTCGTACAGGGTCTCTCTCCGGTGAACCAGCGCCTGCACTCCCTCGTGAATCAGTGACACCGGGGAACATAATTTGCGACAAGATCGAACGAATCTGGCTGGCTGTAAGGTTGTCGATATGATCACCTTGCCGAGATAATGCAGGGAGCGCTCGAAGACGATGGAGATGAGGACGATGACGGAGCACACCGACGCGACGATCCATGTCGGGGTGTCCTCCAGAGTCGCGCCACCAGCGCCAGCCATCACTGACAACCGGCTGGTTTTCTTTCCCCCTCCTCCTCCTCACCTTGCCCGCACCGTACTCTTCGTCCTTGTCATACTTATATACTTCATCAGTATACAAGTATTGTCACACGGAGGACTTAGCTTTTCAGGGCCTTGTAGACTGACAGTGGCAGCTCAGATGTCCGTCGCAGGCCCCTTTAACCCTGACCGTATTAGCTAAGACTCTCTTTAGCTCCACGTTTCTTTTCCCAAAGGCCAAAGCGATCCATTTTCTTTCCCAAAAGAGAACAGCTAAGCCCATGGTTTTCTTTTTCGGTGTATTATGTCCCGTATGGTATTTTAACCGCGAAAGATTCAAAAGCTTCATGAACAGTACAAGCTTTTGGGGCTGGACTCTCCCGACTCCTCCCGGCGCCCCTGCGCGGCGACCGGGGGGAACCCTAGCGCCGCCCCGTCCTCGTCCCTCCCCCGACCTCTCTTCCTCGCCGCCGCCGGGACGCGCCGCCGGGCAAAGCCCGGTCGGCGTCGGCGGCGGCGGGATCTCTTCCCCCATGACTCGCTGGATCTGGCGCGAGTGGATCGCGGCGGTTGTTGGCGGCGCGCTGGAGGCGGGACGCGCCGGCGCGGGCTTGGGGGCGACGGCAGGGCTCACGCTTGCGGTTTCCCCTGGTGTGTGTGGGAGTCCGCTCGGGGCGCGCGGCGGCGGCCCTCGGCAAGCGGTGGCGGGCGCTGGGCTCTCGGCGACGCTCCGGCCTGTGCATGCGGTGGTGGTCTCTGTGCGCGGTCGGCGGCTCCGTCTCTGACCTGGACGGCGCGGGAGATGGCGGCTCGCTGATCTGCCGGTGCTCCAAGGTTCTGCCTGGTGATAACGTCGGCCCGTGCGCGAGAGTTGGATCCCTTCGAACTGATCTGGGTGAAAACTTGCCTTCGGCGTCTGTTAAGGCCGGCGGTGGCGACGCTATCTGCGTCGTTCCCTTCTTGAAGGCATCGCCATGGAGAAGTTCAAGGCCACTCTCTGCTACCTCCGGGGGAAACCCTAGATCGGATGATCGGATGACGGCGGCGCTCTGGTGTCGTTCCTCCCTTGGGGGCGTCATTCTTGGAGGTACACACGTGATCGAGGGACCAGATGACGGATTCTTTGATGGAGCAGTGATTCATCCTACACACTGATGGTGACGGATCTTGACGGCGTGGCGCAGTGCAGATTCGGAGTTCGCTGTGGGAGGATGGACTCGCACAGGAGGACGACGATGTCGGGCGTCGTGGTGGCGTCGATGGCAGAGAGACCTGGCACGGTACATGCAACAGTACATCTCTGAAGATGGATTGGTGGCAGGTGGCTACGGCGGCTCATACCCGGCAGGCGTCCTGGTTGAGGAGTGTGCCGGACTGATAAGTGCCCCATACCAGGCAGGCGTCCTGGTTGGGACCTCAGGTCTTAGATGTTTAGGTTTGGCTGCGATGTCTGTTTGGTATTAGGCCCAGACTATCTGCGCCCCTTCATCAATTGAATAGGTGTAGCAACACTTGTTGCTTAGACGGGGGCTTTAGTCTTAGTGTTGTTTAGCTTTGTAAGGTTTTGTGAGAATAATTAATAAAGTGGCCGTATGCATCGCCCAGATGCAGAGACCGGAGTTCATCCTCCTTCTATAAAAAAGATTTAAAAGCTTCACGACTCGAAGAAAAAGGACTCAAAAGCTGCCACTAGAATTTATCTTTGTGGAAGTTTCGTTCATCAGCTTGACGCTAATGGCGCATGGAGGCCGATGGGTGCTGTCTGTTCCGCTGACGTGGAGGCTGCAAAAGCTGGTTGGCGTTTCAATTGCAAGGTGAGCGTGTGACCTGGAAATCGATAGTCAAGAGATTAGCCCATCCATTTATCCAATATCCATTTCTGAGCACAGACTCATCCGCACCCCCGATGAAAAACAATCACAAAAAATACAAAAAACAACACAAAATCCAAAAGTTTTTTGCATGATAGATAATTTGTTGCGTGAGGCGCGCTCCAAATTTCAGATCATTGAGACATATGAGTAGCTCTCAGAAAATAAAACGAGTCAGAACATTACATGAACAGTAAACCTTTTTATAGGCCTCAATTTTTTTTGCAGAGAGCTACTCAGATGTCCAAATGATCTGAAATCAGGAGCGCACCATATACACCAAATTATCTACCATGCAAAACAAAATTGATTTTTTTTGATTTTTTCTAGTATTTGTTTTGAATTTTTTTTCATCGCAGGTGCAGATGAGCCTGGGTACCGAATATTTGCTCACATCCATTTATGGTTTATCCTCCCAGAACAATATAGAGTGACCCAATCCATCACACCAATTTGCCACCTCACACAAGTCCAGGTGAGACGGGCACATCCTCGCTGCCCGTCCATTTATGGTTTCCACAGGGCCGACTCGGGCGGTGCCGACTCTTCTCTCCCTCGTCGCCCCCGTAGCCGGCCGCCGGCTCGACGTCGGTGAAGGGGCGGCGAGGATGTGCTCATCTTGCCTGTTGTTGACGGAGGGCCTGGATCCGAGGTGGTGGCCTTCATGGTGTTGCGGTGTCCCTCCGGCGGTGGTAGCGCTCGCCGGTGCAGGCAGCTAGGCCCCTAGGCCGCACGAGCAGCGGGGCCTCGGTGGTCGGATCTCGCGCGTGGGGAGTGTCCCCGTCCTGCCTTCGTCGGATCTGATCTAAGGCGGTCCCTGGGCTCCATTTCCTTGCACATGGCTCACCTTCTTCGGCCAACCATGATCTTCGGCGTCCATGCTCAGAGGTATTGGCGGTTAGCCCGAAGGATGTGGGGATTGGATCTTGTCCCGGGAAACCCCTGGCAAATGGCGGCAGCCACGACACCGATGACGCTACCTCCTTGGTGGCGAAGACGAGGTATATCTCCCCTGCTCCCGATGTCCTATGTGTCCGGGTGAAAACCCTAGTGTGGATGGGCGGTGGCGGTGCTACGACATCATCACCTCCTTGGACGCGTCGTCTTGGGCACTGGATTGGGGGGGGGGGAGGGGGTGAGTGGCAACCTTGGTTGGGTCCTGGTGGGGCCCTGGGTGTTCACTTCGCTCAGGCTGCTACGGGGGAAACCCTAAATCTGGAGCTCCCGAACTGGACGATTACGATATCTTCGGTGCTGGTAAGAGGGGACAAGAGGTGGAGCATCGTAGTATCTTGAGCATCAACAACGACGGGTCTCAGCAACGTGGTGCAGTGGGGTCTTGGTGTTGGATGCGTGTTGATGGGCTCGTAGAAGGGTGGCGCTGTCTGGCATCATGGTGGCGTTGACGACAGAAGGTCTGGCATGGTCAATGCATTGATCACTCCTAAAGATGGGAAGACGGCAGCGGATTATAGAGTGTGCGCATGTGGTGCCTGCTGAGGGTCTGCTAGACTGGTTGGTGCTCCCGGCTAGTTAGTGGGCGGCTTGATGAGGCCACTGGATTACATGGTGTGTGTTGTCGTGAGGTTAGGGCACGTCATCAAGCTTGTAGGTATAGCGACAATGTTCGCCAGGAAGGTGGCTTTGGGTTGATTAATGTATTTGTTTTGTAAGGCCTTGTTGATTAATAAAATAAAGATGGACGTGCAAATCGTTTGATGCAGAGACTAGGGTGATGACCCACAAGTATAGGGGATCAATCATAGTCCTTTCGATAAGTAAAAATGTCGAACCGAACGAGGAGCAGAAGGAAATGACAAGCGGTTTTTAGCATTTATGCAAGCACTGAAATTGTCGGTAACATGTAGTTTGATAGCAAGATAATTTATAACGAGCAAGTAGCGGTAACGGTAACAAAAGTGCAGCAAGGTAGCCCAATCCTTTTTGTAGCAAAGGACAGGCCAAAATAATCTCTTATAGCAAGTAAAGCGTTCTTGAGGGTACACGGGAATTTCATCTAGTCACTTTCATCATGTTGGTTTGGTTCGCGTTCGCTACTTTGATAATTTGATATGTGGGTGGACCGGTGCTTGAGTGCTGTTCTTACTTGAAAAAGCCTCCCACTTATGATTAACCCCCCTCACAAGCATCCGCAACTACGAAACAAGAATTAAGAAAAAATCTAACCATAGCATTAAAAGTATCGATCCAAATCAGCCCCTTATGAAATAGCGCATAACCCAGGGTTTAAGTTTCTGTCACTAGCAACCCATCATCTAATAACTACTCCACAATGCATTCCCTTTGGCCCAAATATGGTGAAGTGTCATGTAGTCGACATTCATATAACACCACTAAGGGAATCACAACATACATATCATCAAAATATCGAACGAATATCAAATTCACATGATTACTTGCAACATGACTTCTCCCGTGTCCTCAAGAACAGAAGTAACTACTCACACAACATATTCATGCTTAAGATCAGAGGAGTAATAAATATCATAATGAATCTAAACATATAATCTTCCACCGAATAAACCGGCTAGCATCAACTACAAGATGTAATCAACACTACTAGTCATACACAGGTACCAATCTGAGGTTCCAGTACAAAGATTGAACACAAGAGATGAACTAGGGTTTTGAGGTGAGATGGTGCTGTTGAAGATGTTGATGAAGATTTACCTCCCAAAGACGAGAGGGTTTTTGGTGATGACGATGGCTTCGATTTCCCCCTCCCGGAGGGAAGTTCCCCCGGTGGAAGCGCTCCACCGGAGGGCAAAAGTGCTTCTGCCCAAGTTCCGCCTCAGGATGGTGGCGCTCCATCCCGGAAGTCCTCCCCTTATTTTTATAGGTCAAAAGACCTTGTGTACCAGAAGATGGCCACCGGAGGTGGGCCAGGTTGACCACTACCCACCACGGTATGCCTGAAGGGGGTGGCGCGCCCTGGTGCCTAGTGGGCACCTCGGTGGCCCCCTCCGGTATATCCTTTCTCCGGTATTTTTTATATATTCCAAAATAATTCTTCGTATAATTTCAGCTCATTTGGAGATGTGTAGAATAGGTATCTCTGACGTAGCTTTTTCATGTCCAGAATTCTAACTTCCGGCATTCTCCCTCTTTATGTATAACTTGCATATTATGAAACAAAAGGTATTAGAGTTACTCCACAAAGTGTTATAATGAATAAAAACTCTATAAATAACAGTAGAAAAACAGGATGCAAAATGGACGTATCACGTGGTTATCCTCCTTTTCGGGAAAATCGATTTCTAGAGCTACATTCCTTTGTTATAAACAACAAACCATTTCTTGCGGGAATTATGAGTTCCTATGACATATCTAAAGAATTACACTGACCTTTTGGTCCAACTCCAACACTAAACCCCATTCTATCCGGCCTTGTCTGTTTTTGCCCAAACGAACACAAGCGACGGCCCAATGCGCCACCGCAACCTCAAAACTTGTCTGTTTGGCGTCTGGCTCGACCCATGTCCGAAGCAAACTTGCTCCTGGTTTGCATCCAGCTGGACAGCAAACAGACGCTGCACGTCCTCTCCTCGTCTGCCCTCGGGCCCACATGTTGACCGTCCACGTACTTCCCACCGACCCCATTTAAGTCGCACGAGTGGGTGGACCCGCCTATCAGCCATACGACCGCCCCAGCCGTGTCCTTTTTAATGTGGAAACCATGGACCAGCCAGCCCACACTTCCACTCCCGTCCCCGCGTGCCTCCTCGAACCCCGACACAAAACCCTAGCTCCGACCGCCGCTCCTCCTCCTCCTCCTCGTCGTAGACCGCCATGGTCTGGGAGTGGATCCCCGACCACAAGGGGAGGCACGACCACGAGGCTGGTAAGTTCCCTCCACTCTACCAGCTCCGCGCCGCCTGCTTTTAGCCCCTCTCCACCGATGGGCCCGCAACACTCTCGGCCCTATGTCAAGGACGAGATCTGCCAACGCGGACGCCGTTCCTGTGGAGCCACGTCCACAACCCCAACAACTGTCACCTCTCCTCGGATCTGGTTCCCATTCCTCTGATCTTAGTGAGCGGCCGTGCCTGCCATGAGGAGATCAACCGCCTCCGCACCCGCTTGTTGCCGGACCTCGTCAACAACGCACTACAAAAAAATACACTTCCGTGATGATATGTGTTTGTCACAGTAGGTCATGTTTTCTGTCATGCACGTACATCCATGACGATTTTATGACAGAATCAAGATAGTCATACCTGTGCTGTCGTAGAAGTGTTCCATGACATTACCAAAATTATCATCACGGAAGTGTCCACTTCCATGACGATAAATCACGCGTCATAGAAGTGCTTTCGTCAAGGGTAACGACACATGGCATCCACCGTAATGGGTCGTCGTTAAGCTACCGGGTCTGGTTTTGGATCCGATAACCCGCTAACAACCATGACCAATGGTGATTTTCCACGTGTAAAATTCTCATTGGCCGACGGAACCACGTGTCAGCTCCGCGTTGGCACAGATGTCACTCATCCAATGGGCGAGATGCGCCTATGCTATGTTGACACGTGGACTGGCCGAAAAGTGGCCCATAAAGATTAAATGGGCTGGCCCAACTAAAGGCCCACAAGATTTTGTAGACCATAATGGGCCGGCCCAGCTAAAGGCCCACAATATTTTGCAGACCATAATGGGCCGGCCCAGCTAAAGGCCCACAAGATTTTGCATACCATAATGGGTCGGCCTAGCTAAAGGCCCACAAGATTTTGAAGACACTAGTGGGCTGGCCCGTTAACAGGCTGCCATGTTTTGGGCTAAATGCCGGCCCATATTTGATCCGGTCCATTAACAACCTGCCACGTTCTGGGCCTAATAAGGGCCTATATGAGATCCAGCCCGTTAATATCCTACCACGTTCTAGACCATATTACGACCCATATAAGATCCGACCCTTTAAGAGCCTTCGGGCTAAATTATGGCCCATATCAGATTCGGCCCGTCAACTGGACGCCGTGCTTTTGGGCCCACTTGAGGCTCGGTTACGATTTCTGTTTGCTAAAGGCCCATTTACTGATACAGCCTGATATTAGTTTCGGCCTATTAAAGGCCCATTTAAATTTTTCGCCCTAAATTTATTTCGGCTTGTTAAAATCCCGTCATATAGCTGGGCCTAACTATGGCCCGCTTTGCACCCGACTTGCTCACAGCCGATAACCTGATTGGGCCAAACAAGGACCCACACAGTTTTGGCCTGTTAACGGCCAGTAATGTGATTGACACAATCATGGGCCGGGGTCTATTTCGGCCTGCTGTCGCCCTGTGAGCTGTTCAACACGTTTCAGGCCCAACCTACTTTTCAGCCTACTAAAAGCACATTGAATTTTCTTGCGAAAATAGGGCCGGCGGTTTACTCGACCTATTAAAGGCCCGATACTACTAGTGGGCTAGTGATACGTCTCCAACGTATCTATAATTTATGAAGTATTCCTACCAATATATTATCATTCTTGGATGTTTTACAATCATTTTATAGCAACTTTATATCATTTTTTGGGACTAACCTATTGACCCAGTGCCCAGTGCCAGCTGCTGTTTTTTGCTTGTTTTTTACATCGCAGGAAATCAATACCAAACGGAGTCCAAATGCAACGAAACTCCACGGTGATTTTTTATGGACCAGAAGACACACATTGGGCCAGAGCAGCACCTGGGGGTGCCCTGAGGGGGGAACAACCCACCAGGGCGCGCCAGGCCCACCTGGCGTGCCCAGGTGGGTTGTGCCCACCTCGGTGGCCTCCCGTACACCTTCTTTGCACTATAAATTCCCAAATATTCCGAAACCCATCGGGGTTACCGTAGTTCGGGAGTTCCACCACCGCAAGCCTCTGTATCCACGAAAACCAATCTAGACCCCGTTCCGGCACCCTGCCGGAGGGGGGGAATCATCTCCGATGGCCATCTTCATCATCCCGGCGGCCACCACGATGAGGAGGGAGTAGTCCACCCTCAAGGTTGAGGGTTTGTACCAGTAGCTATGTGTTTAATCTCTCTCTCTCTCTCTCTCGTGATCTATATCATGGGCTTTGTTAATCTAGTCGGATCATATGATGTTTCTACCCTCTATACTCTTGTTATGATCAATTGAATCTTTACCCTTTGAAGTTTTGTCTTGTCGGATTGAATATTCAGAGATGAGAAGACATGATATATATCTTGCGGTATGAATACTTGAGGTGACAATTGGGGTATCATATTGATTCACTTGATATGTGTTATGGCATTCAACTCGTGGATTCCCGCGCTGAGATTGGGGTAATCTATGCATAGGAGTTGATGCACGTTTTTATTATCTTTTCCGATAGAAACTTTGGGGTCTCTTGTAGTTCTTTGTGTGGACTGGGTATTATGAATATGAATTTGCTTTGGTGTTATTCTAGTACGATCTCTTGATTAGATCGATCGGGAAGAATAGCATGCGTTATTCTAGTATGAACTCTAGGATAGACTGAACGAAAAGAATAGCTTTGAGGTAGTCATACCCTACAAACAACTTCTATCTTTTGTTCTCCGCTAATAGGAACTCGGGAGTGATTCTTTGTTGCACTTTGGGGGATAATCATATGATCCACTATGTTTGCATTGTTGGGAGATTGCACTAGCGAAAGTACAGACCCTAGGCCTCATTTTTAAGCATTGCAACACCGTTTTTGTACCTGTTTACTATTTGCTACCTTGCTGTTTTTATTTATTCAGATTATAAAAATATATTTCTACCATCAATATTACACTTTTATCACCATCTCTTCGCCGAAGTAGTGCACCTATACAATTTGCCATTGAATTGGGTGTGTTGGGGACACAAGAGATTTCTTGTATTCGGTTGCAGGGTCGTTTGAGAGAGACCATCTTCATCCTACGCCTCCCACGGATTGATAAACCTTAGGTCATCCACTTGAGGGAAAATTGCTACTGTCCTACAAAACTCTGCGCTTGGAGGCCCAACACGAGTCTACAAGAATAAAGTTGCGTAGTAGACATCAGCCAGTTTACATTTAGACTATTAATAGACCAAGATGACTGGGCCCATGATGCGGCCCATACATAGTGATTTGCATGACGACCCGATTATGTACCGTAATTTTATGGTTTGGCCGGTTTACTTTTCATGGAGCGAAGACAAGATATATATATACAGTAAAATAACTGCAGCATCGTGAATAAGAAAAAACGTAGAGTATAAAATAAAGAAATTACGGCATATTACATCCACTGGGCATCAAAGTTCGCCACTATGATAATAAAGCACAAGCAGACAACTGATTACATACACTGGGCATCAAAGATCGCCACCAGTGCAAATAAACACGCCGACAAAATAATATACAAACCGAGAACACTTCAATAGAGTTCAAGAAAGGTTAGTCCTGTTCGGGGGCTGCAGCACAAGCAGCTGAGCAAACTGATGAGACTGCGATTGTTTGACGCTTATATCCTCCTCACTCTGAAAGAGAAACAAGCAGATAGATGACAGGTTTTGCACATATAAGTATCAGTGCTGAAAATTCATTACATTTCTTATTGATGGATAAAGTGGCACAGTTTAAAATAGCATTAACACAATATGGTATTGTTCATGTTAAGACATGATAGGAAATGACATTGTGAAGGAGTTGGCAGCTTCACGACACCACTGGATTACAGATCAAGAACTCATAAGTAACAGTGGTTAGCGTGCTGTCAATTTATCCCATTTCAGATTGGCAAATAAAGAGACGGTTTAAATAATAGTAGAATGATATGACATTATGCTGTAGTGGGTAGGTTCACCACACCACTGGATTACGGATCACGAGCAAAAGCATACATGCAGTGCAAAAGAAGATCACTTGCTCTGTATAGTTTAATTTACATGGTATGAAGAAGGAACTTGGTTGTACAACTGAAAACTTAAGTTGAGAAGGATAAACTTTTGTTTATGAACTACATAATAAACTTCAAACATGCAATTTGATGCAAACACCAAAAATAAATAGTTGTTGCAGTCATGCCTAACCAAATACATAACAAAATTTGAAGGCTTGAGAAGGAAAAACTTACATTAGTGGTGAAGACCGGCTCTATAAAGCCCTTGTCCATGCTAATGGGGGGGGGGGCAATTCAAGAACTTTACCACAGAATCCTCTTCATAAGCATTGCCTTTATTCTACATTTTGTTAAGAGCAAATATGATGTGATAATATAAGAAAAAATGGAGACTATTTAAGATAATATGAAGAGTGATGCTACATAACCAAGTAGCTATAAATGTAAGTACAATGATACAGGCAAAAGGTACAGCCAAGAGAAATGCAGAGCTAAACTTCTTCAGTACCATCGGTGTTATCCAACCTTATGGTAAGAGTAAATATAGATCTGATGTGTAGAAAACGGAGGGCAAAGGAAAATAAGCTGCATAGTGATGGTACATGAACAACTAGCTTTCAATATAAGTACACTGATAAAGGACAACAGGTACTTGCAAGAATAATGCACAGCTAAACTTTTTCATTGGCATTGGATATATTCTACACTAATGTAAACATTCATACATATCAGATAATTTGAAGCGAACAATTGATAAGCAAGCTATCATGCATACTGCTATCACATAATGAACCACGTATGAATGCAAGTACAGTGATACAGGACAACCGGTACTAACAAGAGAAAAGCAGCGGGCATCATATTTGCGATATCCTGTCGTCCTTTTCAAATCGGAATTCTTCTTCAAGCAGATTTCCTGCAAAAGAGATCCGTAAGGCACATGCGGAAAAGTAGAAGTTCAAATTGTCATGTGGTATCATAGACAGTACCTCATCCTGGGAACGAGACCAGTGCATAACAAGGTTTTTCCATTCAATGTATTCTAAATTTAGCACAGGAGACTTCACCGGAAATTCGTTTATAGACTTGCCATCAAAGTGTGATTTCCTCAGGTAACACCGATACTGCTGCAATGCTTCCTTGGAAAGCGCAAGCAAGCTTTGTTTGTCATGACTATCCAGATTGACCCTCGCCTAGTTACAACAATGTAATGCAAATCATTGATGTGTTCAATCAGCAGAAAATTGGAAAATAATCACCATGAATAATAGCACTTACACGTAAGTGGGACAGGAAGATGTGAAAATGGTGTTTGTCTTCACTATAATCTTCCCATGATGGGAATATATGCATGTAGTCCCTAACAACATTGAAAGCACTGTCTTTTAAACTAGGAATAACTGGAATGAGGTTCCAATCTCCAGGATTTGGCCGTCTCTGCAGTTGGGATAGGTCTTCGGTCGGTGGACTTGCTGTACTTTTTGCTGGAGTGGGATTTTTCTGTGGTACGGCTGGTGCTATGGCACCTGAAATCGGCATACCTTTGCTGGTGCTCCTTCAGGTTCTGTGTGGTGGGGTTATGGTGTGGCTAGTGAAGTATGGGTACATTCTGCTGGAGTCGGTCCTATGTTTTGTGTCACTGGTTGTAGAGCCAATATAAGTGGGGCGCTGTCTGATTTCTCCGGCACCACCATGTTTTTCAAGGACTTTGCTGGTGCTCCTTCAGGTTCGGCAATCACTCTCTTCCTTTTTGATGTCTGATGCACAAGAACAACATTTGAGTGGAAAAACATGGTATGATGACAGATGTATTGATAATGGATGGGCATGGCATCTTAACATATATGATGAGTAAACTAAGCAGATGGCGATGCGACAAAGTAGAAGAAATGCAAGACACCTTATGCAAGATACGCGCAATCGATAAAACCTTGCCAAATTAGAACCTGCACCTTGATGGGTGAACAGGACAGGACATCTCTCCTCGAGGTCAGAATAGTCATTAGGATCATATTCTGAACAAGAATCTACAGGTGGGGAGCGTATGAGTTTCATTGCATCCAGAATGGCACTCCATGCCTTGGTGCCAATTTTGTACGTCGTTGCAGTGTTCCATAATATTCTTTTGATGCGCGGATTCTGATATTCACTGTGATTACAAATAATATCTGAGAAGCATGAAAACATAAATAGTAGTGAGATTATCTTTGTAATGCAGAGGATATTCTAATATAGGGGCGCCCTGTAAACCCTTGTGTGCTATCACTGGATTCTGATGAGAGTGCACATGTGTGCTATAATATGGCGCGTGCATTAATATAATCTGGCACAAGTACACAAAAAATAGGCTCCAGAAGTAAGGATAGTTGGTAGATGATAGGTTCATAATATACTATATAGAGAGTTTATTGCCAAACCATGATAACAAGAGCACACAACAACTAGGCAGATCGTAGTGTACATAAAAGGGGTACACTATAACCATGCAACCAAATACAAGAAATCTCTTGTGTCCCAACACACCTAATACAATGGCAAATTGTATAGGTGCACTAGTTCAGCGAAGAGATGGTGATAAAAGTGTAATATGGATGGTGGAAATATATTTTTATAATCTGAATAAATAAAAACAGCAAGGTAGCAAATAGTAAATGGGCACAAAAACGGTATTGCAATGCTTGAAAATGAGGCCTAGGGTCCGTACTTTCGCTAGTGCAATCTTCCAACAGTGCTAACATAGTTGGATCATATGATTATCCCTCAAAGTGCAATAAAGAATCATTCCCGAGTTCCTATTAGCGGAGAACAAAAGATAGGAATTGTTTGTAGGGTACGAAACCACCTCAAAGCTATTCTTTCCGATCAATCTATCCTAGAGTTCGTACTAAAATAACGCAAGCTATTATTTCTGATCGATCTAATCAAGAGTTCGTACTAAAATAACACGAAAGCAAATTCATATTCATAATACTCAATCCACACAAAGAACTACAGAGAGACCCCAAAGTTTCTATCGGAGAAAAGATAATAAAAACGTGCATCAACCCCTATGCAAAGATTACCCCAACGTACCTTGGGAATCCTCAACTTGAGTGCCATAACATACATCAGGTGAATCAATATGATACCCCAATTGTCACCTCAAGTATTCATATCGCAAGACATACAACATGTGTTATCATCGCTGAATATTCAATCCGACAAGACAAAACTTCAAAGGGTAAAGTTTCAATTCATCACAGTAAGAGTATAGCAGGGAGAAACATCATATGATCCGACTATGTTAACAAAACCCATGACATAAATCACGAGAGAGAGAGAGAGAGAGATTAAACACATAGCTACTGGTACAAACCTTCCGCCCCGAGGGTGCTACTCCCTCCTCGTCGTGGTGGCCGCCGGGATGATGAAGATGGCCACCGGAGATGATTCCCCCTCCGGCAGGGTGCCAGAACGGGGTCTAGATTGATTTTTGTGGATACAGAGACCTTGCGGCGGCGGAACTTCTGATCTAGGTTAACCCCGAAGGGTTTCAGAATATTTGGGAATTTATAGTGCAAAGAAGGGGTACGGGAGGCCACCGAGGTGGGCATGTCGGTGTCAAAATCGGCGGATCTCGGGTAGGGGGTCCCGAACTGTGCGTCTAAGGTCGATGGTAACAGGAGACGGGGGACACGATGTTTACCCAGGTTCGGGCCCTCTTGATGGAGGTAATACCCTACTTCCTGCTTGATTGATATTGATGAATATGAGGATTACAAGAGTTGATCTACCACGAGACCGTAATGGCTAAACCCTAGATGTCTAGCCTGTATGATTGTGATTGCCTCTACGGACTAAACCCCCTGGCTTATATAAACACCGGAGGGGCCTAGGGTTGTACAGAGTCGGTTCACAGAGGAAGGAATCTTCATATCCGAACGCTAAGCTTGCCATCCACGCAAAGGAGAATCCCATCCGGACACGGGAGGAAGTCTTCTGTCTTGTATCTTCATGGCCCATTAGTCCGGCCCACATCACATAGCCCGAACGCCCGAGGACCCCTTAATCCAGGACTCCCTCAGTAGCCCCTGAACCAGGCTTCAATGATGATGTGTCCGGCGCGCAGATTGTCTTCGGCATTGCAAGGCGGGTTCCTACTCTGAATACTTCAAAGTAGTCCTCGAACACAAAAAACGTGTCCGGCTCTGCAAAACAAGCCTCCACATTCTTGAATCATCAGTGCAAGTGTATCGAATGAGGAATCAAGTGATCTCGGTAATTTCTTCACCACCTCATGGTCGGTGATGCCAGTGGCACCAAGTGCTTGAAGCTCATTTGAGATGTCAGTGAGGCGATCAAAGGTTTGCTGAACATTTTCATTTTCGAGTCTTTTGAAGCGGTTTAAGAGATTGTGAAGAATGTCAACTCGAGAGTCACGTTGAGTTGAGACTCCTTCATTGACCTTGGACAACCTATCCCAGATAAGCTTTGCTGTCTCCAAAGCACTCACTCTGCCATACTGTCCTTTGCTCAGATGGCCACATATGATATTCTTTGCTTGAGAGTCGAGTTGCTTGAATCTCTTCACATCAGCAGCGTTCACGGAAGGAGTGATGGAGGGAACGCCATTTTCCACAACGTACCAGAGATCGTTATCACTTGCCTCAAGATGCATGCACATCTTGTTCTTCTAGTAGGGGTAGTCCGTCCCGTCGAAGGTAGGTCACCCAGCCGAGACCTTGATCATGCCTGTAGTTGACATAACTAAAACTCTAGGTGGTTAAACTAAAATCACACAGAACAAGGGAGTACCTTGCTCTGATACCAACTGAAAGTGCGTTATATCGACTAGAGGGGGGTGAATAGGCGATTTTTACAAATTCGCCACTGAGGAAATACTACTTGAAGAATTTCCTAAGTAACAAAATACATGCAGAGGAATAAGTACTCAGGTGCAAGCATAACATGGCAGTAACACAGTCATCATGATGATATGAAACAAGCACAGAGCACAGGTAGCGTGTAAACAGGATGAGCAGGCAGAAGACAAGATGACTGAAGAATTAGGATTGAGGAAATTGAGAAAATAGAACCAGTAGCTTGGTGAAGATGATGATTTGGTAGACCAGTTCCAATTGCTGTGACAGTTGTACATCTGGTTGGAGCGGCTAGGTATTTAAACCTGAGGACACACAGTCCTCACCGTATTCTCCTTGAGCTAAGGTCACACAGACCTCACCCAACCACTCGTGGTAAGTCTTCAGGTGACTTGCAAACCTTCATAGACTCGGTCACTCGGCGATCCACACTTCCTCTTGGATGCTCTAGACCATGATGCCTAACCGTTTGGAGGATGCACAGTTCTCAAAGGTAACAAGCGTTGGTTCCACACAGGAACAATCTCTTCAGTGATGCTCAATCACTTTGGGTTGTAGGTGTTTGGGTTTGGGTTTTTTCTCACTGATGATTTTCGCTCAAAGTCCTCGGAGGATGGGATGCTCTCAATGACAAGTGTCAGTTTCTCTCGGAGCAGCCAACCAACTAGTGGTTGTAGGGGCGGCTATTTATGGCCTAGGGAGCAGCCCGACATTATAGGACATAAATGAACTTCAATGATATGACCGTTAGGTGGATAAGATATTTTGGGTCAGCTGGCACGTAGCACAACAACGGTCGGAAATTTGAACTCTCAAATTCGTCACGGCTATCATGTTCCTCACTTGTAGGTAATTCACACTCGCGAATTCCTAACTCCTCAGTCGGAACAAATTCCTCAGAGAACAGAAGATCTTCATCTCTATCACTGAAGAAATTGACTGAACTGTATTAGATTTCCAATGACTTCACTTGAAAGGATTGGGTAGGTGTAGGATTTTGAGATGAGCATCACTAGGAAAGTGTTTCCGTAGTTTTACCTCGCCCCCCTTTAACAGTACGGTGTTTCCTATGACTCAAGAAAGAGAAAATGAAACTATGAAAACAAAAGTCTTCACGCTTCATAATCCTCGCATCAATCTCAAAGTCTTCAAGGTCACACCAATTTCCTATAAGTCTTTAATACACCAAAATCACTGAAAACCAAAGTCTTCGACTGAAGACATTCATTTTTAGGGGTCGACTTTCATCGTAAATATCAAACTCCTCATAGACTTATAGAACCTATGTACACTCACAAACACATTAGTCCCTTAACCTATAAGCCTTTAATACACCAAAATTACTAATGGGCACTAGATGCACTTACAGTATGCAGAGTACTGTTCAGCCTATTAGGCCTCCAAGACAGGCTCGTATGAGAAAAAGTACAACACGAAAGTTCTTCGTCTCATCGAATCGGATGATTTTTATACACAAACTATCTTCATCCGAGATCTAATGCAAAAGTTGTAGCCAAAATAGTGCAAATGCTGCAAAAACTATGAAGATGGCTGGACGCCCAAAACCTCCTGCTGCGACTGGACTGTCCGGAAATCCATACAAATCTGTCTTGTCAGGCTCGCCAAAATCATCCAATCCTTCTGTTATGATCGAACGGTCTGGTATGGACTTCCGGATAGTCCGGTCCGGATCGAAACTGCAGTTTTTTACGAATCTGATAGGTACAAGGGAGATTCGGCCTTGAAAATGATCTCGAACCGCAAAACATTCAACATGAAAGTTGTTCGTATCGTCGGAACGGTCAAATTTTCTTTTGCGCTCATCTTCATTCGATGTAGTTTGTGTCTTGTGGGACCTAAAACCCGAACTCCTATCTCAGACTTACCTAAATCCGAGTTCGGTTAATTTTGGAAAGATTTGGACGTGATTTGAAGTCTTTTTCTTTTACGGGAAGTCCAGACGCCTCATAAATAGATGAGAGGTGATGGCTGATTAAACAACACACAATCGACAAATCAATCTATCATCTTTTACCTTTACCTTTATCTTCTCCCTTGTTTTCTTCTTCTCGTTATTTCGTTCTTCTTGTTGCAGGACGGCGAACCTCGAGGCCCTAGGGGCGATCAGGTCGACCTAGGGGAGCCCATAGCCGCCGTGCGCCCTGACGGGGTCCCTCCCGGGCGTGTGGGGTTTCGGGTCTACAGAAGCGCCTGCCGGATTGCTTGCGTACTGCGCTTCCGGACGGGTCTCCTTGGACGTGAGCTACGGTGCATCACCCTCGGTGTTAAAGGTACACGGCAACGTGTTCGTGTGCGAACAACTGCTGAGTGAGAAGCTAAGAAAAGAAAGGCATCTGCTCCACCGGTGCTTGAATTACCAAAGAAATTGAAGATGGCAAAATTGTCTTCAATTATCATTCCCCTTGACGCAATTCCAATCTCATCAGCGCCCCCTAATTGTAATCTTGAGAATCTTCAAGTTGTTCCATATGGGGTGGATTATGAAATCCCTCAGGCTGATGAAGAAGAAGAAGATACCCATTCTGCTGCTACCACAGAGAAAATGGATGAAGAAATTGAGGTTGATACTGATGTATCTGCTCCTCAAGATGCTACCCAAAGCCCTTAGCGCACTCCGTTGATTGAAGAGAATGAAGAGGAAGTGAATATTGATGGCGATACTACTCCTCCACTCCATGACGAATATTGGGAAGCAACTCACCCAAATTCGCCCCTCACCACTCCCCTCACAACAGAGCCACAGTCGCCTCAACGCACTAAAGAAATTCCAACTGGCTCTAAAGAACAGCAACCAACACCGCACAGTCCCAATAGCAACCAACGCTGCAGCTGATGAATTGCTCATGATGACCCTGATGTCGATGTCAAGAATGCATCTCCTCCCTGTGTAGACTCAATCCCCTCAGCAAATACTAACACAGTCCCAACTGCTACATCCGAGGAAGTTGCTCGTGCTATGGCTGCCACTGATCCAAAGGACTCAATTGGGTCTCCACGACCAGTTCTTGATGTCAGAAAGAAAAGGCACAATCTTCAACCTGTCCCCGTGATGCCCAAGATTGGCAAAAGCCTCAAGCGTCCAATATTTGACAGCTCCAAATTCTTTGAAGAAAAGAATTTCTTCATTGGCGAGTCACCTTATGACTCGGCCAAACTTAGGCATTTGAGGTTCTAGACAAGAACTCAGATGAACTTCTATGCCTCACTGTTGTTTGACAAGAAGAAGGTATTCCCGCATCGTCATATTCCTCATGTGGACATGGAATCAATTTCCTGTTTCCGGCCAGTTTCGGCTGTTCTTCATGCTGCTGGACAGCTGAGCTTCTGCAATGATATCTTCGATTGGAATGATGAACTGGTTCTTCAATTCTATGCAACTGTGCACTTCTCTGGAAACGCTGATGACTCAGCTACTTGGGCTCTGGACTGGATGAGTGAAGACACTCACTTCAAAGCACCGATTAATAAATTGCTTTGTGCTCTTCTAGTGGATCCACCCCAAGAAGGAGCAGAAATAATTTATGAAGAACCTGAGCTGCCCAATCACCTGATGCAAGTGCTGATGAAGCCTATGACTGAAGGAAATGCTCCAAGAAAGACCTTCCTATTGAAGGATTTAGTGTATGTGCCGAAGACTGTGTATCGCATTCTCGCAAAGACCCTCAGTCTGATCAAAGGCCATGATTCTAATATTGAAGAAGTTGTGGGGGTTATGAAGAACCTATTGTTCCACACCATTCATGGAACCCCCATCGACATTCATGATTTCTTCCTGAGGACTTTGGTCACTGTCGCTCAGTCCCCGTTTGATTTGATGCCGTATGCACCATGGATCATGAGATTCATCAGATCCCGGTCTTCAATCAACCACCAGGCTGATAGTGAGAATCATCTGAGTTATGTGCCTGATGTTGAAATTATTCAAAGCACAATGTCCACAGTCCTTGGCAAAGGGCAAGAGCATTATCGATGAAGGAATGCCTCCCCTTGTTGGACAATTTCGTCAACCTATCTCCAGCTCCATAGCTGATGAATCTGCCAGCCAAGGCACTGCAGCAAAAGCCTCAAGGCCATCTTCTTCACCAGAAGCGCCGTCCGCAAGAACAACTATCTTCGTGAGATATTTGACTGCAGTTGGGCAACACTATCACATCTCAAATCAGCTGAAGAACTTGCTGTTGAAGATTTTCAAATGAACTTTTACTGGGCCGAACTGCCAAGGAAGAAGTTCAAGAAAACACAAGTTCCTCCTCTGATGCCGAGCTCCGAGTCTTCATCATGCTCCACTGAAGACACTGTTGCTGGTCCTTCTGCACCGCGCGACCCCGACAATGCTGGCGCTCCCTCGACCTCTCCATGATGTTTTTCTTCAGGGGCGCTAGTTCTCAAATTCCTCACCTTTTGGCCATTTGATGACAAAGGGGGAGAATTTTGAGTTAGTCTTCAAGCGGGTCATTATATGGGCTGTTTTTGCTTAAGTTGCAACTCTTGAACTTTTCTGAATGTGCTCCTGATGAGTTGTAACTTAATAACTGTTGGTTGTCTGACTCTTATGCTTCATTTGACGCGCATGCTTTATTCCTCAATATATCTGCTCATGCATGCACAATTTCGTCAGACACCAATTTTCATCATGAATTCATATTCTTCAAATATCTTATGATCACGTATGATTGGATTCCAATATATAGGGGGAGATCTCCACAAATTCAACCTGCCTTGTGCATTTGCAATCCAAAGCAAGTTTCTCATATGCACATCTTGGGGGGAGTTCCTCAATATATTGTAACCAATTTCCTCAAACTCTGTACCTACGCTTCAATTATTTTTACTTCCGTTGAAACCTAACCAATTTTTCATCAATCACCAAAAAGGGGGAGATTGTAAGTGCATCAAGTGCCCCCTTAGTGGTTTTGGAGTATTGACGACAAATAAGTTGAGGAACTAATGAGTTTGTGAGTATACACAGAAGACAGAGTGCCAGGAGACAGAGTGCCAGAAGACAAGTGACAAATAGGTTGAGGAACTAATGACTTGGTCCGCGATTTCCAAGAGAAGGGGGAACAACTCAGCAAGTTGCTGCCACTGATTCATCTCTTCAGGAAAAAGCGCACGACGAAGTTGTAAGTCCCAGTCAGAACAAGCGAAGTCCGAGATGGAAATCTCAGGAAAAGAAACATAAGAAAAAAATGGGAAAAGAAAGACCCAGAGGGTTATCCCAACACCACCAGTCGGTCCAAAATCAGATAGATTCGCTATTACCAACCACAAATTTAACCTGAGAACGAAAGATATCCCTCACCCTAACCAAATCACGCCAAAGCTGGGATCCATGAGTCGCATAAGCAAACATAGTGTTGCCAGAGAGAAAGTATTTAGCAAATGCCATGCCACAACGTGCCATCCGGAGTGTTAAAGATCCTCCACCACCATTTGACAGTAAGGTAGGTATTCATCACAGAAGTATTGATAATCCCCAGCCCACCCAGACTTTTTGGTTTGCACATAATCCCCATGCGGCATTTTCCTACCTTGCAGGTGTTATATGGCCTTTTTCTCCCTTATCGGTGTTGAACCCATGTATGAGCACGCAGCTTTCTGGTCATGGTCTATGAGGTGATGTTTTTCTTTCATGGCGGATTTGCCTGCTTAGTCTTATTTCCACTCCCTCCCAGCAAGTCAGCATTCAGTAGTAGTATTTGCTGCACTAGGTTAAATCAGAAAAGGAAGAAAAGAGATGCCTGCAACACTACAGGAAAAACACAAGAAGCTGAGTATCCAAAATGCCCGGCAAAGGCCAAAATAACCTCGGCGTACAGTAGGAGTGTTACACTCAGTTTAGTACTTCCTCCGTCCGGAAATACTTATCGCACAAATGAATAAAATTAGATGTATCTAGAACTAAAATACGTCTAGATACATCCATTTCTCCGACAAGTATTTCCGGACGGAGGAAGTAGTTTAGTGTACTCGGCGACGATCCGGTCGGCTTATGCACTATAATCCGAGCGTTAGTTCCCGTTCTGTGTTTTTGACTTTCTAGCATTCTAGTGTGTTCCAGTTTAACCTATACCAAGATCGATGGGATCATGGGAAACAGCAAAAGCAAAAAAGAATGGCCATCAACGCTGGCAGTACTAGCTTATATCTAAGCACAAAAAAAATCAATATACTGAAAACACAGACCAAATGAATTGTCTCTTAATTAAAAAAAAGAAAATACGTATATTTCCGCTAAAATTAGGCATATTATATTATTATATCACGCAAGGATGTAAATCAATATACTGAAAGCACCGGCCAAACGCATTGCCTCTCAATTAAAAAACATAAGAATGAGCACGTTTCCCCTATAATTAAGCATATATATTATTATATCAGGCAAGGATGTAAATCGCAAAAATTAAGGCGTCTGATCTGAGACAATGTCTGTCATGAGTATACAAGATAGTGTGCAGTGCTAGTAATCTGTTCACTCTGTATACAGGAGTTCCCTAGGACAAGGCGCTACCAACGGCGATTGGTCATGTAAATCCGGAAGAGTTGAACTGATCATGATAAACCCTTGAAGCAACAAGGAGGCAGCTAGGTAGTTTAATTAGTTAACCAGAACTGGGAATGTAAAGAGTTCAAAATTACTCTAGATTTATCAAAGAGACAAGTTATTCAAGGGCCGCACATTTAGTCATTTACAGGCAAGAACTAGTAGATTACTGCAAACAGTTCAATAAAAGGCTTCTGATCAGTGTAGGTAATAATCCATGCATGGAGATACCTAAAGATCGAGTACAGTTTCAAGCCCCAGCCAACAACAATAATTAACCTGATAAGCGATAGCAGAAACACACACAAGAAATGACGCGCAGAAATGAAACAAATGGAAGAGGGGAACTTCAAGCCGCTCGGGCCAAGCTAGCTAGCCCATGCTCCTGCATCGAGCGATCATAGCTTCAGGGACAGGTCAATCATCTCATCCGCAAGCTCTTCGTTGCCTCTTGCCGCACCGGACGAGGCTGCTCCCGAGCCCTGCTGGCGATGAGGAGGGTAGACCCTCCCTCCTCCCCACGCGTCGGCGGCGTCAGGGTCCGCTAGGCGCAGCGGAGCGCTGTCGTCATCGACGGCGGCCTTACCTTGCTCTCCTGCTGCCGCCAACGACAGCGCGGTGGTGGCGTCCCGGCCTCGCCTGGCCAGGTTGCGCTGGACTTTGTGCGCGTTCTGGTGGCCGCCGAGAGCCTGAGAGCTCCTGAACTTCCTGGGGCAGTAGCAGCAGGCGAACACCGCCTGGAACCTCGGCGGCGACGAAGGCGACCGCTGCAGTGACAAGCTGAGGTTGAGCCCCTCCTCCCTGTCCATCCCCCTCCCCATCCCCATCCCCATCCCCCTCCCCATGTCCATGTCGCGACCGGCGCCGGTCGACAGGCTAGCTACCTCAGGTACAAGAGAGAACCCACAAATGAGACTGGAAGTGGATATACACAATGTGGCAATCAATCAGGCAGCTCCCTCCCCCGGAGAGGTGCCATAATATTATGGCGCGGCCGGGGGTGGATGTGGGGCTGCCCTGTCGGAGAGCAAGCCAAACAGTGGAGACTCCATGGACACATTGTTGGAACCGCAGCCCTCTCTCACACACGGCTAAAGGTAGAAGAAGACACAAGACACAAGAAATTTCGGGCCGGCGCACAAACGCCGCCATGGACGCACGAACGCCCCAATCCTTTTCCTCTTTACAGTGGCTACATGGCTACCCTCGGCTCCACACCGGCGCAACTCGATCAATATACGGAGGAGGGTTTTTTATACCCGTGCACACACACCACACGGCTGGCACACCCGGCAACTAACTCACGCACTAAGCTAACCACTACATGCAGGATTCATATCCATGCATGACCACATGACCCGCCGGGCTAGCCCATGCATGACCACATGACCCGCCGGGCCAACCATCTAGCTAGCTTGCAACTAACTCCCTCCAGCCGCGCGCACGCCGCACCTGACTCCAACAGATCGCAACGGCTCCCCGCATGCAGCTCCTCCACTTCACGAACGCAACCACGGGCTCACGCTGGGGGACACACACGCTACGGACTCAATCTGGTCATCTTCATGCCAGTCGCCATGGCCGTGTGCATGGCTTATTGCCATCACTCACCCCCTAAGCCATGACATCGTCGTCGTCGGAGTTGTTGCACCTCCCGTCATCGATCTCGCCACGACCGTGACCCAGTCCGCGGACCCGACCTGGCGCAACGACGCCGGTCGCATCGTGCTCCGTCACGACTCCGGCGACACACGCCGAGCTCCTTCTCCGCCGGCGACACATGCCTGGCGTCCCTCGGCGCCCCGCATGTCTCGCGCGCACCCGACGCGCCCGACCGCAATAGTGCGTCCCGCATGTCCCGCGCGCATCCGACGCGCCCGACGAGCCCGACCACACCAGTGCGTCCCGCACGTCCCGCGCGCATCCGACGCGCTCGACGAGTCCGACTGCACCAAACGCTCACCGCGCGCCCGCGGTCCCGACACGTCCAGTGCGCACCCATAACACGCACCGGTCGCGCCCGGCTCGCCGCCACGGCTTATTGCCCTGCACCGCCGCGGCCTCCATGCCGCCATGTAGTGCCTCCACGCCATGCTGCGCCCCTGCGCCACCACGCAGCGCCTCGCCGGCCTCCGCGGTCGCCGCACGTACGACGTCACCGCCCGCCGCCTCCGCCACGCACCATGACAGCCACAACGCCGCCCACCTCCTTGGGCCCACACACGGCCCGGAGCTCCGTCGTGCAGCCACCGGCGAGCGCCGCCATCGCTGCCACGCCTCCGTCACGGCAAGCACGCCCAAGACACTAAGCTCATGATACCAATTGTTGGAACCGCAGCCTCCTCTCTCACACACGGCTAAAGGTAGAAGAAGACACAAGACACAAGAAATTTCGGGCCGGCGCACAAACGCCGCCATGGACGCACGAACGCCCCAATCCTTTTCCTCTTTACAGTGGCTACATGGCTACCCTCGGCTCCACACCGGCGCAACTCGATCAATATACGGAGGAGGGTTTTTTATACCCGTGCACACACACCACACGGCTGGCACACCCGGCAACTAACTCACGCACTAAGCTAACCACTACATGCAGGATTCATATCCATGCATGACCACATGACCCGCCGGGCTAGCCCATGCATGACCACATGACCCGCCGGGCCAACCATCTAGCTAGCTTGCAACTAACTCCCTCCAGCCGCGCGCACGCCGCACCTGACTCCAACAGATCGCAACGGCTCCCCGCATGCAGCTCCTCCACTTCACGAACGCAACCACGGGCTCACGCTGGGGGACACACACGCTACGGACTCAATCTGGTCATCTTCATGCCAGTCGCCATGGCCGTGTGCATGGCTTATTGCCATCACACATATTTGCAGTAAAAACCAACTATGAAACTGACGGCACTCAACGCAACGGCCGGCGCCTGAGCCTGACTGCCTGAGACGCTGCGTCCTGCACTCCTGCTGCATGCATGCTTGCCGAGGATGGTTAATCCGCGCCTCTCTTTCCTGGCCTGTTGCCTGGTCAGTGCTCTCGCGATCAATGACCACCCTACACATCTACTACTGATCTACATGTCCCCGTGCCGTTTCCGCCTTATAGCTAGCTTTCACCTCGGAACTGTTCGATGTGTATGTGCATGGCACTGTGCTGGCTGCGCTCCTATGCAGTTGCGGTGCAGCAAGGGTCCAAGGGCCAACACGGGTAGGCTTTCATAGCCACAGACATGGCCGATGTCCTATTAGGAATGCACTAGATCAACCTACATAGCTAACGTTGGTATGTACTGGGTACACAGCCCAGCAAAAGCCAAGCCCCAGATCGAACCATGTAGAGATATGCATCATTGCATGCGTATCTATGGTCCCTGTCTCCTCGGACATGTTTTTGAAGAGATCACTATGCATGTTTTAATGGAATACATAGTGTTTTTTCGGGTCTCAGCGTCAGGCATGTAATAGTGTGTCACGTAGGATAAATGCTGAAGTGAAGGAGAGAAACTAGAAAAAAATTGACTTCTCTTAATTAAGAGATTTTTGTTTTGTAAATTCTCTTAATTAATAGATCATCTCTTAGAAATGGTATCTCTCACCACATAATTAGATACATCTAGTTTACAAGACAGCTTTATATGTATTCCATGTCATAGAAAGGGAATAAAATATATTAATATTATACACAGTGGATTGTCTCTTAGTGTTACCTTTAACATTGACTGTTATTGGGCAACTGAAGCTAAAACTCAAAAGCATGTGAATAAGAGAAGACATCTTGTACAATTGATGCGAGGTCAAGGCACATCATCAAGCTTGTAGGTATAGCAACAGAGGTCACCAAGAAGGTAGCTTTGGGTTGGTTCATAATTCCATATATTTTGTTTTGTTATTTTCTGTTGAATAATATAATAAAAATGAATGTGTGCAACCTTGAATGCAGAGGCCGGGGGTTCAAACCTCCTTTTCTAAAAATGATCTTATACAACTGAATGAAATGCCTTATCTTTTTTCTTAAGAGATCATCTCTTAGCTATGATAAGTCAATGGTCTTGTTTATCTCTTTTCCACCTCACATATTATTCTACATGACAATCTCTCTAGAATAAAATATTCCAAGAACACATGAGAGTTAAATGAGGTCACCAACCACCATGGGAGTGGTTTTTCTACCATGCATATGGGAAACCCCGTGCATAGATCCGACATCCCCGAAAAGTCCATTCTGCACCCGAGCTCATATGCTCCTGCATGAACAGTAAAATCCAAAAAAAATCAAAAAAAATTCCAAAAATTCCAAAAAAAATTTTAGAGAAACATTGACAAAAGTTTTAAGTGCCTGCAAAAATTCGTCATGAAATCACATTCCTGTAAGGCGTGGCAAAAAAAACAAATTCAGTGCTTCAAAATGCGTTTGAAATAGCTTTTTTCAAAGTACTGTTTTTGTTTTTTTTGCCACGCCTTCTAGGAATGTGATTTCATGACGAATTTTTGCAGGCACTTAGAACTTTTGTCAATGTTTCTCTCAAAAAAAATTGAAATTTTTTGAATTTTTTTCGATTTTACTGTTCACCTGAGCTCATTTGAGCTCGGGTGCAGATTATGTTGGAGATCGTAGCAGAAATTTAAAAATTTTCTACGCATCACCAAGATAATTCTATGGAGTCATCTAGCAACGAGAGAGATGAGTGCATCTACATACCCTTGTAGATCGTGAGCGGAAGCGTTCAAGTGAACGGGGAGTCGTACTCGTCGTGATCCAAATCACCGATGACCGAGCGCCGAACGGACGGCACCTCCGCGTTCAACACACGTACGGTTGGGGAAGACGTCTCCTCCTTCTTGATCCAGCAAGGGGGAAGGAGAGGTTGATGGAGATCCAGCAGCACGACGGCGTGGTGGTGGAAGTAGCGGGAGCTCGGCAGGGCTTTGCCAAGCTCAGCGAGAGGGAGAGGTGTTACGGGAGGGAGAGGGAGGCGCCAGGGGCTGTGGTACGGCTGCCCTCCCTCCCCTCCACTATATATAGGGGCCCTGGGGGGGGCGCCGGCCCCTGGGAGATCCAATCTCCAGGGGGGGCGGCGGCCAAAGGGGGTGGCTTGCCCCCCAAGCCAAGTGGGGCGCCCCCACCCCTAGGGTTTCCAACCCTAGGCGCAGGGGGAGGCCCAAGGGGGGCGCCCCAGCCCACTAGGGGCTGGTTCCCTTCCCACTTCAGCCCATGGGGCCCTCCGGGACAGGTGGTCCCACCCGGTGGACCCCCGGGACCCTTCCGGTGGTCCCGGTATAATACCGGTGACCCCCGAAACTTTCCCGGTGGCCGAAACTGGACTTCCTATATATAATTCTTCACCTTCGGACCATTCCGGAACTCCTCGTGACGTCCGGGATCTCATCCGGGACTCCGAACAACTTTCGGGTTACCGCATACTAGTATCTCTACAACCCTAGCGTCACCGAACCTTAAGTGTGTAGACCCTACGGGTTCGGGAGACATGCAGACATGACCGAGACGACTCTCCGGTCAATAACCAACAGCGGGATCTGGATACCCATGTTGGCTCCCACATGTTCCACGATGATCTCATCGGATGAACCACGATGTCGAGGATTCAATCAATCCCGTATACAATTCCCTTTGTCAATCGGTACGTTACTTGCCCGAGATTCGATCGTCGGTATCCCAATACCTTGTTCAATCTCGTTACCGGCAAGTCACTTTACTCGTACCGTAATGCATGATCCCGTGACCAACCACTTGGTCACTTTGAGCTCATTATGATGATGCATTACTGAGTGGGCCCAGAGATACCTCTCCGTCATACGGAGTGACAAATCCCAGTCTCGATCCGTGTCAACCCAACAGACACTTTCAGAGATACCTGTAGTGTACCTTTATAGTCACCCAGTTACGTTGTGACGTTTGGTACACCCAAAGCACTCCTACGGCATCCGGGAGTTACACGATCTCATGGTCTAAGGAAATGATACTTGACATTGGAAAAGCTCTAGCAAACGAACTACACGATCTTTGTGCTATGCTTAGGATTGGGTCTTGTCCATCACATCATTCTCCTAATGATGTGATCCCGTTATCAATGACATCCAATGTCCATAGTCAGGAAACCATGACTATCTGTTGATCAACGAGCTAGTCAACTAGAGGCTCACTAGGGACATGTTGTGGTCTATGTATTCACACATGTATTACGATTTCCGGATAACACAATTATAGCATGAACAATAGACAATTATCATGAACAAGGAAATATAATAATAACCATTTTATTATTGCCTCTAGGGCATATTTCCAACAGTCTCCCACTTGCACTAGAGTCAATAATCTAGTTACATTGTGATGAATCGAACACCCATAGAGTTCTGGTGTTGATCATGTTTTGCTCTAGGGAGAGGTTTAGTCAACGGATCTGCTACATTCAGGTCCGTATGTACTTTACAGATATCTATGTCTCCATTTTGAACATTTTCACGAATGGAGTTGAAGCAACGCTTGATATGCCTGGTCTTCCTGTGAAACCTGGGCTCCTTGGCAAGGGCAATAGCTCCAGTGTTGTCACAGAAGAGAGTCATCGGGCCCGACGCATTGGGAATCACCCCTAGGTCGGTAATGAACTCCTTTATCCAGATTGCTTCTTGTGCTGCCTCTGAGGCCGCCATGTACTCCGCTTCACATGTAGATCCCGCCACGACGCTTTGCTTGCAATTGCACCAGCTTACTGCCCCTCCATTCAAAATATACACGTATCCGGTTTGTGACTTAGAGTCATCCAGATCTGTGTCGAAGCTAGCATCGACGTAACCCTTTACGACGAGCTCTTCGTCACCTCCATAAACGAGAAACATATCCTTAGTCCTCTTCAGGTACTTCAGGATATTCTTGACCGCTGTCCAGTGTTCCATGTCGGGATTACTTTGGTATCTTCCTACCAAACTTACGGCAAGGTTTACATCAGGTCTGGTACACAGCATGGCATACATAATAGACCCTATGGCTGAGGCATAGGGGATGACACTCATCTTTTCTCTATCTTCTGTCGTGGTCGGGCATTGAGCCGTGCTCAATTGCACACCTTGCAATACAGGCAAGAACCCCTTCTTGGACTGATCCATATTGAACTTCTTCAATATCTTGTCAAGGTACGTACTTTGTGAAAGACCAATGAGGCGTCTTGATCTATCTCTATAGATCTTGATGCCTAATATATAAGCAGCTTCTCCAAGGTCCTTCATTGAAAAACACTTATTCAAATAGGCCTTTATACTTTCCAAGAATTCTATATCATTTCCCATCAATAGTATGTCATCCACATATAATATGAGAAATGCTACAGAGCTCCCACTCACTTTCTTGTAAACACAGGCTTCTCCATAAGTCTGTGTAAACCCAAACGCTTTGATCATCTCATCAAATCGAATGTTCCAACTCCGAGATGCTTGCACCAGCCCATAGATGGAGCGCTGGAGCTTGCATACCATGTTAGCATTCTCAAGATCGACAAAACCTTCCGGCTGCATCATATACAATTCTTCCTTAAGAAAGCCGTTAAGGAATGCCGTTTTGACGTCCATTTGCCATATCTCATAATCATAGAATGCGGCAATTGCTAACATGATTCGGACGGACTTCAGCTTCGCTACGGGTGAGAAAGTCTCATCGTAGTCAACCCCTTGAACTTGTCGATAACCCTTAGCAACAAGTCGAGCCTTATAGATGGTCACATTACCATCCGCGTCTGTCTTCTTCTTAAAGATCCATTTATTTTCTGTGGCTCGCCGATCATCGGGCAAGTCAGTCAAAGTCCATACTTCGTTTTCATACATGGATCCTATCTCGGATTTCATGGCTTCTAGCCATTTGTCGGAATCTGGGCCCGCCATTGCTTCTTCATAGTTCGAAGGTTCACCGTTGTCTAACAACATGATTTCCAAGACAGGATTGCCGTACCACTCTGGCGCGGAACGTGTCCTTGTGGACCTACGAAGTTCAGTAGTAACTTGATCTGAAGCTTCATGATCATCATCATTAGCTTCCTCCCCAGTCGGTGCAGGCACCACAGGAACATCTTCCCGCGCTGCGCTACTTTCCGGTTCGGAAGGGGTGACTATCACCTCAACAAGTTCCACTTTCCTCCTACTCACTTCCTTCGAGAGAAACTCTTTCTCCAGAAAGGACCCGTTCTTGGCAACAAAGATCTTGCCTTCGGATCTGAGGTAGAAGGTATACCCAATGGTTTCCTTAGGGTATCCTATGAAGACGCATTTCTCCGACTTGGGTTCGAGCTTTTCAGGTTGAAGTTTCTTGACATAAGCATCGCATCCCCAAACCTTTAGAAACGACAGCTTAGGTTTCTTCCCAAACCATAATTCATACGGTGTCGTTTCAACGGATTTCGACGGAGCCCTATTTAAAGTGAATGCGGCAGTCTCTAAAGCATAGCCCAAAATGAGAGCGGTAGATCGGTAAGAGACATCATAGATCGCACCATATCCAATAGAGTGCGATTACGACGTTCGGACACACCGTTACGCTGAGGTGTTCCAGGCGGCGTGAGTTGTGAAACGATTCCATATTTCCTTAAGTGCGTACCAAATTCGTGACTTAAATATTCTCCCCCACGATCTGATCGTAAGAACTTTATCTTTCGGTCACATTGATTCTCCACCTCATTCTGAAATTCCTTGAACTTTTCAATGGTCTCAGACTTGTGTTTCATTAGGTAGACATACCCATATCTACTCAAGTCATCAGTGAGAGTGAGAACATAACGATAGCCTCCGCGAGCCTCAACACTCATTGGACCGCACACATCAGTATGTATGATTTCCAATAAGTTGGTTGCTCGCTCCATTGTTCCGGAGAACGGAGTCTTGGTCATCTTACCCATGAGGCATGGTTCGCACGTGTCAAATGATTCGTAATCAAGAGACTCCAAAAGTCCATCTGCATGGAGCTTCTTCATGCGTTTGACACCAATGTGACCAAGGCGGCAGTGCCACAAGTATGTGGGACTATCGTTATCAACCTTACATCTTTTGGTATTCACACTATGAATATGTGTAACATTACGTTCGAGATTCATTAAGAATAAACCATTGACGAGCGGGGCATGACCATAAAACATATCTCTCATATAAATAGAACAACCATTATTCTCGGATTTAAATGAGTAGCCATCTCGCATTAAACGAGATCCTGATACAATGTTCATGCTCAAAGCTGGCACTAAATAACAATTATTGAGGTTTAAAACTAATCCCGTAGGTAAATGTAGAGGTAGCGTGCCGACGGCGATCACATCGACCTTGGAACCATTCCCGACGCGCATCGTCACCTCGTCCTTCGCCAGTCTCCGCTTATTCCGCAGCTCCTGTTTTGAGTTACAAATATGAGCAACCGCACCGGTATCAAATACCCAGGAGCTACTACGAGTACTGGTAAGGTACACATCAATTACATGTATATCACATATACCTTTGGTGTTGCCGGCCTTCTTGTCCGCTAAGTATTTGGGGCAGTTCCGCTTCCAGTGACCACTTCCCTTGCAATAAAAGCACTCAGTCTCAGGCTTGGGTCCATTCTTTGGCTTCTTCCCGGCAACTGGCTTACCGGGCGCAGCAACTCCCTTGCCGTCCTTCTTGAAGTTCTTCTTACCCTTGCCTTTCTTGAACTTAGTGGTTTTATTCACCATCAACACTTGATGTTCCTTTTTGATCTCCACCTCCGCTGATTTCAGCATTGAATATACCTCAGGAATGGTCTTTTCCATCCCCTGCACATTGAAGTTCATCACAAAGCTCTTGTAGCTCGGTGGAAGCGACTGAAGGATTCTGTCAATGACCGCGTCATCCGGGAGATTAACTCCCAGCTGAGTCAAGCGGTTGTGCAACCCAGACATTTTGAGTATGTGCTCACTGACAGAACTGTTTTCCTCCATCTTACAACTGAAGAACTTGTCGGAGACTTCATATCTCTCCACCCGGGCATGAGCTTGGAAAACCATTTTCAGCTCTTCGAACATCTCATATGCTTCGTGTTGCTCAAAACGCTTTTGGAGCCCCGGTTCTAAGCTGTAAAGCATGCCGCACTGAACGAGGGAGTAATCATCAGCACGTGACTGCCAAGCGTTCATAACGTCTTGGTTCTCTGGGATGGGTGCATCACCTAGCGGTGCTTCTAGGACATAATCTTTCTTGGCAGCTATGAGGATGATCCTCAGGTTCCGGACCCAGTCCGTATAGTTGCTGCCATCATCTTTCAGTTTGGTTTTCTCTAGGAACACGTTGAAGTTGAAGGCAACGTGGGCCATTTGATCTACAAGACATATTGTAAAGATTTTAGACTAAGTTCAAGATAATTAAGTTCATCTAATCAAATTATTCAATGAACTCCCACTCAGATAGACATCCCTCTAGTCATCTAAGTGAGACGGACTAGTCAACATCGGTGAACATCTTCATGTTGATCGTATCTTCTATACGACTCATGCTCGACCTTTCGGTCTTCCGTGTTCCGAGGCCATGTCTGTACATGCTAGGCTCGTCAAGTCAACCTAAGTGTATTGCGTGTGTTCCGAGGCCATGTCTGTACATGCTAGGCTCGTCAACACCCGTTGTATGCGAACGTTAGAATCTATCACACCCGATCATCACGTGGTGCTTCAAAACAACGAACCTTCGCAACGGTGCACAGTCAGGGAGAACACTTTTCTTGAAATTTTAGTGAGGGATCATCTTATTTAAGCTAGTGTCGTTCTAAGCAAATAAGATGTAAAACATGATAAACATCACATGCAATCAAATAGTGACATGATATGGCCAATATCATTTTGCTCCTTTGATCTCCATCTTCGGGGCGCCATGATCATCTTCGTCACCGGCATGACACCATGATCTCCATCATCATGATCTCCATCATCGTGTCTTCATGAAGTTGTCACGCCAACGATTACTTCTACTTCTATGGCTAACGTGTTTAGCAATAAAGTAAAGTAATTTACATGGCGTTATTCAATGACACGCAGGTCATACAAAAAATAAAGACAACTCCTATGGCTCCTGCCGGTTGTCATACTCATCGACATGCAAGTCGTGATTCCTATTACAAGAACATGATCAATCTCATACATCACATATATTCATTCATCACATCCTTTTGGCCATATCACATCACAAGGCATATGCTGCAAAAACAAGTTAGACGTCCTCTAATTGTTGTTGCATGTTTTTACGTGGCTTCTATAGGTTTCTAGCAAGAACGTTTCTTACCTACGTAAAACCACAACGTGATATGCCAATTTCCATTTACCCTTCATAAGGACCCTTTTCATCGAATCCGTTCCGACTAAAGTGGGAGAGACAGACACCCGCTAGCCACCTTATGCAACTAGTGCATGTCAGTCGGTGGAACCTGTCTCACGTAAGCGTACGTGTAAGGTCGGTCCGGGCCGCTTCATCCCACAATGCCGCCGAAACAAGATAAGACTAGTAGTGGCAAGAAAAATTGACAAAATCTACGCCCACAACAAGTTTGTGTTCTACTCGTGCATAGAAACTACGCATAGGCCTGGCTCATGATGCCACTGTTGGAGATCATAGCAGAAATTTAAAAAAATTCTACGCATCACCAAGATCAATCTATGGAGTCATCTAGAAACGAGAGAGATGAGTGCATCTACATACCCTTGTAGATCGCGAGCGGGAGCGTTCAAGTGAACGGGGTTGATGGAGTCGTACTCGTCGTGATCCAAATCACCGATGACCGAGCGCCGAACGGACGGCACCTCCGCGTTCAACACACGTACGGTTGGGGAAGAAGTCTCCTCCTTCTTGATCCAGCAAGGGGGAAGGAGAGGTTGATGGAGATCCAGCAGCACGACGGCGTGGTGGTGGAAGTAGCGGGATCTCGGCAGGGCTTCGCCAAGCTCAGCGAGAGGGAGAGTGTTACGGGAGGGAGAGGGAGGCGCCCGGGGCTGTGGTACGGCTGCCCTCCCTCCCCTCCACTATATATAGGGGCCCTGGGGGGCACCGGCCCCTGGGAGATCCAATCTCCAGGGGGGCGGCGGCCAAAGGGGGTGGCTTGCCCCCCAAGCCAAGTGGGGCGCCCCCACCCCTAGGGTTTCCAACCCTAGGCGCAGGGGGAGGCCCAAGGGGGGGCGCCCCAGCCCACTAGGGGCTGGTTCCCTTCCCACTTCAGCCCATGGGGCCCTCCGGGACAGGTGGCCCCACCCGGTGGACCCCCGGGACCCTTCTGGTGGTCCCGGTACAATACCGGTGACCCCCCAAAACTTTCCCGGTGGCCGAAACTGGACTTCCTATATATAATTCTTCACCTCCGGACCATTCCAGAATCCTCGTGACGTCCGGGATCTCATCCGGGACTCCGAAAAACTTTCGGGTTACCGCATACTAGTATCTCTACAACCCTAGCGTCACCGAACCTTAAGTGTGTAGACCCTACGAGTTCGGGAGACATGCAGACATGACCGAGACGACTCTCCGGTCAATAACCAACAGCGGGATCTAGATACCCATGTTGGCTCCCACATGTTCCACGATGATCTCATCGGATGAACCACGATGTCGAGGATTCAATCAATCCCGTATACAATTCCCTTTGTCAATCGGTACGTTACTTGCCCGAGATTCGATCGTCGGTATCCCAATACCTTGTTCAATCTCATTACCGGCAAGTCACTTTACTCGTACCGTAATGCATGATCCCGTGACCAACCACTTGGTCACTTTGAGCTCATTATGATGATGCATTACCAAGTGGGCCCAGAGATACCTCTCCGTCATACGGAGTGACAAATCCCAGTCTCGATCCATGTCAACCCAACAGACACTTTCAGAGATACCTGTAGTGTACCTTTATAGTCACCCAGTTACGTTGTGACGTTTGGTACACCCAAAGCACTCCTACGGCATCTGGGAGTTACACGGTCTCATGGTCTAAGGAAATGATACTTGACATTGGAAAAGCTCTAGCAAACGAACTACACGATCTTTGTGCTATGCTTAGGATTGGGTCTTGTCCATCACATCATTCTCCTAATGATGTGATCCCGTTATCAATGACATCCAATGTCCATAGTCAGGAAACCATGACTATCTGTTGATCAACGAGCTAGTCAACTAGAGGCTCACTAGGGACATGTTGTGGTCTATGTATTCACACATGTATTACGATTTCCGGATAACACAATTATAGCATGAACAATAGACAATTATCATGAACAAGGAAATATAATAATAACCATTTTATTATTGCCTCTAGGGCATATTTCCAACAGATTAGCCGCGTCCCGACATCCCCCATTACTCGGTTCAGCCACATATTCTTTGTGGGAATTTTGGACTTTACCCATAGACCCACACCCAACTTCAAATTTTTGTTTGTCCGAACAAAAAAAGTGAACTTCAAACATAGCAAGTCAATATACTGGAAATATAATATTTTAAAAATAAACTTTTTTGTTTAACATACACTACTGGAATTTTCACGTACACCGGGTGTCATGCTCTTCGCCGAGTGCTAAAACACGGACACTCGGCAAAGAAAAATTTGCCGAGTGTCACTCTCGGCAAACCCAGCTTCACGGCAAACTGCCTTCTTTGCCGTCACTTCCTCACGGCAAAGAGGCACCGCACGGCAAACCCTGCAGACGCCGAGAGCCGCTCACGGCAAAGAGGAGCCACGTGGCATGCCCGTCCGCAACAAACGGCTCCATCAGTTACTGCCTACACTACCGAGAGCCGCCATACGACACTAGGCAAAGTATATGCCACATCCTTTTTTTGTGTGTGTTCTTTCTAACTGACATGTGGTCCCACTGGTCACATTTATCAGTAAAATTTTCAAATAACTTGCAAAATATTTTTGAAAAAAATGACGATATCTTTGCCGAGAGCAGTTCTCGGCAATCCTCCTGACCAGTAGGACAGCGTGGCCCACATGGCAGCTGGCAGTTTACATATATTTGCCGAGAGCTTGTCTCAACAATGCTTGCCTTCTTTTCCGAGAGCTGCTATCGGAAAAGGTGTGGCACAACAGTAGTGTTTCCCAGACGATCAGGTTTCCGAGAGGTGCTCTCGGCAGTATATCTTTTTCCGAGTGTTGCTCTCGGAAATCTTTCCATCCATTCTGCTGTTAAGCTATTTCTTTTCTGATCCCTGCAGATAAAAACAACTACAGTGCAATTTGGAGTAGTCCACACATATATAGGCACAATTTGATCATATATAGGCATAATTTGATCTAGTCCACATATATATATATATATATATATATATGCATAATTAGGGATAGTCCACATATTGTCACACACAAATAGAATGTATTATCCTAGTAGACGTCACACACAAGTCGCAAATTCATACATATTGTCACTACTTGCAAAACACGTGCACGTCACAATACAAGTACACTTGTTCATATATAGATCATCTTGAGGAGGAGAGGCCATCGGGTTAACATTCCGGAGGAGGAGGAGGGGCATCACTTGCACTGCTTCGAGATTGCATAAGAACCTATAAGAGTAGAGTCACGTGAGGGTGGTTCGTCCCTATGTAATGAATATTCTACTCTAGTTTAGATAATGTTCTACCTGTAGTTGATCCTCAAGCAGCTTCAACCTATTGTTAGTGGCTTCCCGTTCCTTTTCTCTAGACTCCTGCTCAGCCTTCCGCCTTTGCTCCTCTTCAACAGCCCGCTGCACCATTAAATCCTGTAACATGGCATTAGGCTCATATAGGTTGGAATGGTGCTATTCGAGGCATGGACATAAATGAAAGGTTAGGATGCTAACCTTGAGACGCGCTATCTCACGTGATGCGGCGGTTGGGCGACTCCGTATGGACGGAGTTGAGCTGGTGCTCGACGCGCGTATCTCGTGCAGCTTGCGATGCGAGGAGGTGGCGATCGCCCCATTGCAAAGGAGGTGGCGGCCATGGCCCTTCCCCTAGCCAGAAATGATGAGAAGCTCAGGATCAAGGGGCTTGGACGTAGGTTCGGCTTCCTGCCCGTGCACCTCCTGAAGACCTCTTTGTAGGTCCCACACTTCTCCTCCGCCGACTCGCTGCAGAACTCGGTGCCATCCTTCCCCTTGTGGCCTTCTTTCCAGGCTTCCATGATGTGGACCGGGCGACCAACCTTCGCCTCCTGCAAAATTAACCATCAAGTTTAATGAACCAAGATGCACCGTGCGAAAAAGTGAACATCTTAATCCACATACCATGTGTTGCTTGAGAGCGGTTAGGTTCCGGCTCCCCTCGACATGACCCGGGCCTGTCATTTTGGCTCGATCATTTCCCTTCTCCACATGCTGCGCCTGCCATGCTGGGTCACACCACATGTCAGCCAGGGCCTCCCAACAATCGTCCTTCATCCAGGGTTCCTTCACCTAATCAGACAAAATCGAATAATTGAGGAACAAGAGGGATGAATCAAAGTACTAGCAACCGATGTAGTCACTTACCACTGACAAGTATTCTTCTCTCTACAAGTTGGTCTGGCAAGCAGTCTTCCATGTCATCTTCTCTCCCTTGTCATCGAGCGGCCGACACTGCATCACGACTTTGTACCGCAGCATGTGCTTGGTGTCAGAGAGTATGTTTCGGGCAGAGTTCACGATGCCTTTGATCGCCTTCTGCTGCTCAGCATCCAGGCAAGCAAATGTTTCCTACAAGAAAGCATATGGCATCTTCTCACCATCCACGCAAGCAAGGATTTGGATATGGAAAAATGAAGTGGTCGGAGCGAAGATACTTACAAAAAAAGCATTGATGACCCGGGTGGCCATGGTGACATTGTGCTCGTCCTTGTTGTGTAGGTAATGCTCCCAGGTTAAACCTGGCGACGGCGGATCGTCATCACCCGGCTTGGACAATCCAGGGAAGTGCTTCCTCAAGAGGGAGCCGATGACGTGGTTCGGCGGGCGTGCCCCCTTAGGTTGTGTCGGGATAAATGTCCACTGACTGCATGATATAAAAGACAAGCATATGTGAGTGTCAAAGTTGTGGCATCCAAAATATGATGCAAATGAAATGCTTGCTTACCCCTCTCCTGTCGGGTAAATGACAGGACGGTTGCTGGCAGCAGTTGGTTCCGGGACCTTCCCCAGACCACGCCCGGATTTCTTCCTCTTTGAAGTGTTGCTTGAGGTAGACCCCGAGCCATCCGAGGTCTCCATGTCGCCCGACTCGGTAGCGAGCAGATCTAGTTCATCTAAGTCCACTCCAACATCGCCATCCGATGATGACTCGTCCTCGGGAGTGGCCTGATGGGAGGCGGATGACTCGGTCCTACAACTAGGGACTCTCCGGTACTTACTAGTGCTCCCATTAGAATCTAAAAAACAAAATATATATGGTGAATATTAACCATACCACTTCAATAGGCATCAGACAGTGTTTGTTCTTCAAATTTTGAACCATACTACTCTAGGCATTGGTTACAAGATTGGCATATATTTACATGTACATTACTCCAAACTTCCAGAGCAAAATATCCTATAAGATATTTTTTTAGATCAACAGGTAGGAGCTCCCCGGCTCCATTACTTAGAAAGAAGCCCGCAATCAGGTCTGATACATTTGTGCATAGTACAAGGACCGGGGGGAGGGCACCCCTACATGCGTGTGGCCCATGCATATGAATGCAGGGGTGGTGTGCTATTTGAATAAGCAACGCACCTCCTTGATGTGGCACGTGCCTCACAAACCACACACACATGCGGGAACGTCGAGGACCGGCTGCGTTCGTCCCCGAGACAGAGTCTTCGGTGGGTGATCCATGACAAAACGAGCCTAGACTTGGTCTGTCATCTCACGATGACATGCACTAACACGAATAAGCACTTATTCCCCGTGGCCTACCCCCTCTAGGTGCCGAACAACGCCCTAGACCGTCGGGGCCACCAGAGGGGTGCCGGTCTCTAGAACCGGGCGAGGCCCATCTGAAAAAGAAAACACAAGACGGTAATTATGATGTGCTAAGGTTGTTTGCCAAGCATGGAAGAAAACAACAAAAAAATTATGATACATATTGTTGAGAATGCACAAGAAGGAAAGAGATCTAGGTTAGATGCTTTACCGAGAGTGTCTCTCGGAAAAAGTGGCCATTACCGAGAGCCGATAATCGACCCTCAGTAACCACTGCTCTAATTTTTTCCTTCTCTTTGTGTTTTTGTTTGGCACTATGTTTTTTGTATCTCATATTTCATATGTTTTTACGACCAAAGTTTGAAAATTCCATGACTTATGATGAATTTTTTCAATAAAAGACTTTTGATGCACTTTTTGGGTTAGATTTGCTTATATATATGCTTTTTGGGTTAGATTTGTTAGAAACTCAACTTTAAAGAGTGTAAAGTAAAAAACATGAGAAGAGGCAGTTTTTGACCGTGGCTACCCCCTCTCTCGGTGCCGGTCAACTTCTTAGAACGGCACCGAGAGAGAACTTTAAAGAGTGTAAAGTAAAAAACATGAGTAGAAGCAGTTGTTGACCGTTGCCTACCCCTCTCTCGGTGCCGGTCAACTTTCTAGACCGGCACCGAGAGAGAACTTTATAGAGTGTAAAGTAATAAACATGAGAAGAAGCAGTTGTTGACCGTGGCCTACCCCCTCTCTCAGTGCCGGTCAACTTTCTAGACCGACACTGACAGAGAACTTTAAAGAGTGTAAAGTAATAAACATGAGAAAAAGCAGTTGTTGACCGTGGCCTACCCCCTCTCTTAGTGCCGGTCAACTTCCTAGACCGCAGGGGCTACCGGATAGCCCATGCATATACATGTGATGGCCTCCTTTGAGAGCATAAGAAGTTTCGAGGCCAGCGGAGCAACATGACCCGCACTTCCTGCACAAACCGGACACATTCCCTCTCGATACACATAGACTATCTCGAAGAACGGGCCTAGACTTGGTCTGTCATCTCGCGATGACATGCACTAACACAGAGAAGCAGTTATTCACCGTGGACTACACCCTCTCGATGCCGATCAACGCCCTAGACCGCCGGGGCCACCAGATGGGTGCTCGATATAGAGACCGCCCGAGGGGGGGGGAGGGCACCCCTACATGCGTGTGGCCCATGCATATGCATGCAGGGGTGGTGTGCTATTTGAATAAGCAACGCACGTCCTTGACGTGGCACGTGCCTCACAAACCACACACATGGGGCGGGAACATCGAGGACCGGCTGCGTTCGTCCGCGAGACAGAGTCTTCGGTGGGTGATCCCGTGATAGAACAAGCCTAGACTTGGTCAGTCATCTCGTGATGACATGCACTAACACGAAGAAGCGGTTATTCACCGTGGCCTACACCCTCTCGGTGCCGAACAACGCCCTAGACCGCCGAGGCCACCGGATGGGTGCTCGATCTAGAGACCGCCCGAGGGGGGGAGGGCACCCCTACATGCGTGTGGCGGATGCATATGCATGCAGGGGTGGTGTGCTTAATAAGCAATGCACCTCCTTGACGTGGCACGTGCCTCACAAACCACACACATGTGCGGGAACATCCAGGACCGGTTGCGTTCATCCCCGAGACAGAGTCTTCGGTGGGTGATCCCGTGACAGAACGAGCCTAGACTTGGTATGTCATCTCGCGATGACATGCACTAACACGAATAAGCAGTTATTACTCGCGGCCTACCCCCTCTAGGTGTCGAAAAACGCCCTAGACCGTCAGGGCCACCGGAGGGGTGCTGGTCTCTACAACCAGGCGAGGCCCATCTGAAAAACAAAACACAAGACGATAATTATGATGTGCTAAGGTTTTTGCCAAGCATGGAAGAAAACAACAACAAAAAGTATAATACATATTATCGAGAATGCACAAGAAGGAAAAAGATCTAGGTTAGATGCTTTACCGAGAGTTGCTCTCGGAAAATGTGGCCATTACCGAGTGCGGGTGGCCGACCCTCGGTAACCACTATCGGTGCGGCTCTCGGAAAAGCCCCCGAGATCTAGGTTAAGACTTTTACCGAGTGTCGCTAAAAATTGGCTCTCGGAAATGTTTCCCGCGGGGACTTATGCAAAATTTCCCCCTCGCGCGCGCTCACTCCTCTCTTCTCTCTGTTTGTCTCGCCCTTGCCCCCTCTGTCCGCCGCCGCCCCTCAGCGCGGCCGCCCCATCCGGCTTGCTCTGCCGCCGCCGCCTCCACCGCCGCCGCCACCGGGAGTGCCTCCCCCGACCCCTCCACCTCCACCGAGCCCCCACCGCTACCTCCACCGAGCTCGTCCACCGCCACCCCGTCCGCCGTCGCTACCGCCACCCTGTCCGCCCCTCAGCACCCCGCCCCGTCCGCCAAGGTCCACCATAGCCACCGCCCCTCACCGCCATGGCCACGGCTACCGAGCTCCACCGTTGGTTTTTTATATTTAGGTGTGTATGCGCATATATAATGAATGGTGTATGTGAGTGTGTGTGTGGGAGAGGGAGAGGGGTGCTATATTGATGTGTGTGTGTGCATGTGTGAGTGAGTGTGTGATGTGTGTGTATGGATATGTGAGTGTGTTTGTGTGTGGGGGTGTGTGAGTGAGTGTTATTGATGTTTGTGTGTTTGACATATGATTGACACAACTTCATTCTTTCATGCAGGACATGCATCTATTTTGACAATAGAGAGAGTGAATTCCGTTGCACGCTTCAAGGGTAATCTCTTCCCGTTAATGTGTAGGTTTTCATTATTTGTAGCTCACCTAAATAGTCGCGTAACCTAGGTGTCTCCCGTTCGGAAGGGTTGTATCTATAAATATGCAAGTCTTTGCATATTTATAACCTCAACTCTTTCGAATTGTCCATGTTTTCCATGGACAACCCGAGGATGTGTAGGCGGGTCGTTTTCATGATGTACTTAGATCCGAGACAGAATTTCGACAGTGTCTCCTTGTTGTTCTCTAGATACACATCCTCTTGGCTTATTGCTGAGACGTGTATTTGGAGAACAGCGGGGAGGTGCTGCCAACATTTTGTCTCTGGTCGGAGTACGGCATGGAAGCGGACCCAGCCTACACATTCTCGGGTGGGATCAGGACCTATCTTTACCTATTACATAGCTCAGTGCATGTCATAAAACTTGATGGAACCAATTGTTACATAAAAAAATTATGTGTGTGTTTCACTTTATATCAGAGGATGGAAGAACGTGAGTGGATGTACACCGGACATCTGAGCATGGAGGGTATGACCCCTGAGTGGAGGTCGAAGACCAATGATTTCCTGGAATTAGTATTTGCTGGAGAAACGCCAGTTCGTGGAATTTGGTTCCCATGCACGGAGTGTGATAACCAGACTGAAAGAGATAAGATTACTATGAGTAAACACTTAGGCAAATATGGCTTTACGCCAGGCTATTACCGGTGGATCTTTCACGGTGAGACAGAACAGTCCAAGGCGGAGGTGGTGCGACAACGCACCGGCGAATATGATACCCGGATTGAAAACCTGTTAGATGACATCCGCCGTGCGGATCCGCGGGAGGACCCGAACTCCAAGGAGCCGCCGGAAAGCCCTGAAGAGTATCATGCAGCTTTGTTTGCGGCACAGAAACCCCTTCATGCCCATACAGAGGTTACTCAACTAGATGGCATTGCATGCCTAATGGCCCCGAAGGCAAAACATAACATGAGCATAATTTGCTTCAATGAGTTATTGTCAGTTATTGCTAGCCTGTTGCCTAAAGAAAATATATTGCCAAAGAACATGTACGATTCGAACAAAATCATCGGTTCACTTAAGATGACGTATGAGCAAATACATGCTTGTCCAAACGGATGCATGTTATTTAGAAATGAACATAAAGATACGAATTATTGTGTCAAGTGCAAATCCTCTAGGTATATTGAGGTAATAGATGATGATGGTAGCAAGAGGCCGCTCACAATTGCCGTCAATATCCTTCGATATCTTTCATTCACAGAAAGGATCCAGAGGCTTTATATGACCGAGGAAACTGCCCAATGTATGAGATGGGCTGCCGAAGGGAAGATGTACAATACAAAAAAGATGCAACATCCACGGGATGGTGAAGCATGGAAGAAATTTGTTGAAATTCATAAGAAAACAGATGACTGGAAGAGTGTAGCTATTGGGATAACAACCGACGGGTTCAATCCATATGGTTTGATGGCTGCCATATACAGTTGTTGGCCAGTATATGTTATCCCCCTGAATCTGCCCCCTGGCGTTTGCATGGAACAACATCACATGTTCCTGACATTGATAATTCCAGGTCCTAACTATCCCGGGAAGCATATGAGTGTGTATATGGAGCCATTGGTGGACGACTTACTTGTTGCTTGGAATAATGGGGTCCGGACATACGATGTCGTTTCAAAGAAGCACTTCAATATGCATATCTGATACCACACATCGCTACATGACCTACCGGCACGTGCAATATTTTGTGGTTGGTGTGTAAAGGGGAAGTGGCCTTGCTCAGTGTGTCGACAGCGTGTGAGTTTCATTTGGCTGGCCAAGGATCACAAGTATGTATGCTTTGACCAACATCGGTAGTTCCTTCGTCTTGATCACCCATACAGACAAGACACTATGCACTTCCAAAAAGGTGTTATTGTTGATGACCCGCCATCACCTATTATGACTAGTGCCCAGCTTAAGGATGAGTTAGATGCTCTCGAGGAAAAGCTCGATGGGAAAGGTTTTGTGGGATATGGAGAGACACATCAGTGGACTCACATTCCAAGCTTATGGAGGCCCCCTTACTTTAAAGATCTTCTACTTCCACACAACATTGATGTAATGCACACTGAAAAGAATATTGCGGAGGCCTTACTTGGCACGCTCCTCGACACCGAGAAGTCGGAGGATAACATTCAGGCTAGGATCGATCAAGCCAAGCTATGCAACAAGCCAAAATTAAATTTGGTGCCTCGTGCAAAAGGTAATTCTTGGAAGAAGCCACCAGCCCCTTTCACCCCTTCAATGCCCCAAAGCAAGGAAATTCTCCAATGGATTGTGAAAAACTTGTACTTCCCTGATGGATATGCAGCTAATATCATGAGGGGAGTGAATATGGCTACAAAGCGAATATGAGGCCTCAAGAGTCATGACTACCATGTATGGCTTGAGCGGATAATGCCTCTGATGATTCGAGGGTATGTCAGACAGGATATTTGGCGAGTGCTGGCGGAGTTGAGCTACTTCTTCCGTTAGCTTTGTGCCAAAGAACTAGATTATGATGTGGTTGCAAAGTTGGAGGAACAAGCACCTGAGTTGCTATGCAAGTTAGAGATGATATTTCCGCCAGGTTTCTTTAATCCGATGCAACATATGATCTTACATCTCGCGTATGAGGTAGAATGGGAGGACCTGTGCAGCTCCGATAGCAGTATGCACCTGAACGGGAGTTCAAGCATCTTCGTGGGAAATGTAAGAATAAAGCCCGCATTGAAGCCTCCATAGCCGAGGCGTACCTGAACGAGGAGGTGGCCATGACCACGACAAAGTACTATCATGACAGTATTCAGACTAGGTTAAATCTAGCTCCTCGTTACAATGAAGAACCCACCAGTAATGTTTCCGACCTTAGCCTCTTCGAATGCCAAGGTGGCAAAGCAAGTGGACCGAAGCCCAAGAACTTTTCACCTACTGAGTGGTCGACTATTATGATCTATGTCTTGACCAACATGGAAGAAGTGCAACCGTACATAAAGTAAGTGTAGAACACCTTTATTGACAACTACTCACTAGTCTTGAGTTCTAACTCGAATTCTTCCCATTGCTAGGGAATTCCAGAACGAATTCTGGAAGCTACCACGGCCCCCTAGCGACCAAGAATCAGCAAACCTTCTTGAAGATACCAATGCTGATGGCGGTTTCATTTCTTGGTTCTCAAGAAAAGTAACTTTTCTAACTTTATGTTACTTCAAGGTAATCTTACTTGTCGGTAATGCTTCCACTAATGAACCAGAAAATCTCCTATTAATCTTGTAGGCATATCAGGAGGTTGATATGGACGCCAAAGTGAGAGAAGTAGCCAAAGGTTTTGAATATGAGGCCAAGTCATTTATGGCTTACGGCATGAATGGGTATCGCTTCCACACTGATAAACACACGCGTGAGAGGCCCAACCAAAGGTCAATAAATAGTGTGGTCTATTGTCTAGGGATAGATGGACGTCGCTACTATGGAACCATCAAAGAAATTTATGAGCTGCAGTATTGTGGTTTACAAGGAGTGAAGCCCATCGTATTCAGATGCAACTGTCTCAATCCTGAGAAAGTGAGACGAACCCCTAGTATTGGCTTGGTCGAAGTTTAACGAGCATCGAAATGTGCAGGAAATGATGTCTATATTATGGCTCAACAGGCTACACAAGTGTTTTTTCTCCCATACGCGTGCACATCTACGGAATATATCGATCTCTTGAAGTGGGATGTCGTGTACAAGGTACCCCCATGTATCAAGGTACCCACCCCAAACAAGGACGATTACCATATAAACCCTAAACCATACGAGGGAGAGTTCTTTCAAGAATCAGACACTCACGAAGACAAAGATGATGCAGAGGAAGATAATGGCGTGCATCACGAACATGATGCTATGGAACATGAGGCCATGGATGACATGGAAGTAGATAATGTAGAGGACGAATACGAGGATGTTTCTGACCCTCGATTTTGGCATTACTTATGCGATGGCACATGGGGCTAGATGAGGATGAGGGCCCCCCTGAAGACTTCGAGGATGAATGTATGAACGGGCGTGATAGCGATGATGAAAGCCCTGATCCAAATGTTGCACCTAATATTGACCCTTATTTCTAACAACTCCATGTAATCGTGTGAGAACTCTATGTATGTGTGTCAGAACTCTATGTATTCGTGTGTGTAACAACTCTATGTATTCGTGTGCGCAACAACTCTATGTATTCGTTTGTGCAACAACTCTATGTATTTGTGTGTGTAACAACTATATGTATTGTTGTGATAATTCCATTTATTCTTCATATGTGATATATTTATTGTATTTACATCAAGTTGTATCATATGTACTAACTGGTTTGTTCTTCTTCGTATCAGGTGATTGAAACATGACAGGTAGCAACAAGAATCCAAAGGAAAGTTTGAAAAAGTGAATGATCTGTACAATGATCAACTTGCTCGACTGGTGAAAGCGGTGGCCGCTCCTTCATCGGTTGCCACAACCGCCAAGAAGGCCAAAGGATTGGCGGGTCTAGACACCCGTCCGAAAAATGTGCGAAGCAAGGTCGAGTACCACGCGTGAGAGGAGTAGGAGGCGGACGAGGTGGAGGCGGACGAGGAGGGGGAGTAGGTGAGGCAGGAGGAGGAGGCGGACGAGGAGGGGGAGTAGGTGAGGCAGGAGGAGGAGGCAGACGAGGAGGGGGACGAGGAGGGGGACGAGGGGGACAAGGAGGGGGAGTAGGGGGACGAGGAGGGGGAGTAGGTGAGGCAGGAGGAGGAGGCGGACGAGGAGTACCTAAAGCAGCCTGGATTAGAGCACCTCTTTCTTCTCCTGGACCCTCTGGTGCAGTGCTTCGCCGTGCTCAGGAGGAGGAAATAGAGGATGGGGATGAGGCGAGTGAGGAGGAGGACGAGCAGGATTTTGCGGAGGAGGTGGTGGAGGATGAGGAGGAGGAGGAGGTGGTGGAGGACGACGCTGCCGAGAGGACGCTGGTTGTTCGTCAAGTTTCTGAGGGTGGGGATGGACCCTCACGGGTGACAGAGCACCACGAGGTGAGCGGCTCGCAACCGAGCGGTTCGACTATCAGCACTACTTCCAGAGGGAAAGTGTGGCTACATGGTCCTTCAAAGCTTCCAAGATGTCCATATGTGCATAGAGACGTGTTGATTAAACCAATGGGAGAGAAGTAAGTGGTTATCTTAACTCATCCCATATAAATTGTACCTTTTTTCATTTCCTCACATATAATATGACTTCACTCTTCGTAATGCAGAAGCTTAGTAAAAGGTGGTGAGAGGTGTCTGCCACGGTCGCCGAGTGGCATCATTGGGGGTCTTTGTAGGTTAAATTATCCTGGACTAATCACTTTGCCGAACGGTATCATTGAGCCAGCTTGGTCATGGGATCACTACAAACTTGCACTGGATTTCCTAGATATGCGTCAGAGGGTTTATGATAATAGAGCAATGCGAGTGGTCAACGATTTTTGAGTAAGTCCTTTCAAACACCTAAATGTCAATACCAAAAGGTTTAAATTTGCCATAGTCATGATTTAACCCTTCTCACATGTATGCATGTTTGTAGGATTTCTATACATGCGTTGAGGGTTAGAAGGACCGTGCAAATGTGGTGGTTGAGAATATTGCCAAGAAACTAGTCCACGACATGCACTATGAGGAGCGTGTCCGGTTAGTGGTCAAGTATCACACGGACTATCTCAACCAGAAGATTTACAAACAGGAGGCTCGAGGGAAGCATCTTTCACGGGACAATTACTTCAAGGCAAGTGACGATGGATGCTTGCTATTCCCTACATTACCGCAAAATTAGAATCCTTACTAATATGTATTTGTTTAATTTACATGTGATTCCTCGGTGGTGCGCTGACAAACGTCCATGCTGGGAGAAGTCGTCGAACGGTGGACAGATCCAGGGTGGCAGGATGAACACAAAGCAATATCTGAACGGCGTAAGTTGATGGGTTGTCCAGGACACCGTCAAGGCAACCTCACCATCCCAGGTGTCGTCTCAAAGTGTAGGCAACCACATCCTTTTCTTTTCATCATGTTCTCTTTCATTTGTGAGCATTCCCTTGATTGTTTGTATCGCTTTCTTTTGCAGAATGAAGACACTAGCAAGGATATCACTTACTTCGAGGCATGGACCATCAAACGTACCAAAGACGACAAGGACAAGGACCCTCTCCACCCGGAGAGGGACTGGATCAGCTCTAAAGCCCGGTCAGATGGAGAGAACTACACCAAAAAATTGAAGGAGACGTACGGGCCTGACGCTGATCCTCACGTGCTACCGTTTGACCCTCTTGTGGCCATTGTCGCGGCAGGTGGTAGACCAAATGGCCGGATGGCGGTTCACCTTGATTCTGTCATAACCTCCTCCCTTCCGAGAGTCAACACGCTCTGTGCTATGAGTACCGGCTCTACTCCTATCGTAGAGCGTCACGTACCACATTCCGTGAGCATTATTGAGGATATTCAGGTCAGTGCTTCTTCATTGATCCTTCATGGTCCTGCATATTTGCATTTCAACATGAATGACATTTGCATTGACATATTGTAGACTCGACTGATTGACACCGAGAAAGAACGAGATGAAAACCGGGCCAAGCTGAAGGCACAAGATGATCTAGTGAAGTCTTTACAACATATGGTGGTCAATCTTTATTCCATGCAAGGCCAACCAGTGCCAGAGATGCCACCGACGCCAGAGTGGAACATTGTGAGTTTCGTTCAAACTATTTCTATCACCATTTTCGGCATTACCATATGCATTCATCTCACTATTGGGTCAATCCATCATAGCTCAACCCATCACAAGGGTCGAACAATGTTCCGGTAGTTCCACCTGAAGTTTGTGGAGTTGTGGCAGCAAACGGAATGACGCCTTCTAATGTTGATGTTATCACTCCAATCTCCAAAATCGCGTGAACTTCATGTTATGTTCTGTTTGAAACTGTTCCTTGTATGTGCTTGAGAACTCTTGCATCTTGAGACTTGTAAACTTGTGGTAGTCGAGTGTCTTGACTACTATTTCACCTTTTAGGCACTATTGCTTTTATGTGGAATGTTTTTTAGGATCATTGCTTTTTTGTTCAATGATGCCTATATGTGACATGTTCTATGTGTGATTAACTATATGCTGCTGCTGTATATGTTTCGCTGCAGGAAAGAAACAGAAATGAAAAAGGCTGTTGGGCACACCATTACCGAGGGCGCCTCTCAGTAAAGACTGTGAAACTGGACCAGCATGCACCCTTTACCGAGAGGGTTCTCGGTAAAAGTGTACCAACCAGTAGAACCTGACACTTTTACCGAGAGGCCTCTCGGTAAAGGGTAACAACCTGTAGTGCTCCTGACAACTTTACCGAGAGGCCTCTCGGTAAAGGCAAAAGGATTGCCGACGCTGGCCCTCGGTAAAGTATCGACACGGATTTTAGGACAAGTGACGTGGCCCTCCCCTATTGGCTCAGTTTGCCGAGAGCCGCATTCGGCATAGTTAGAGTTTGCCGACAGTGGCTCTCGGCAAAGTTGGCCCTCTGCCTGTTCTCGTGGTCCCACATGTCAGGGAATGATACATGTTAGCCTCCTATTGGGTCTGTTTGCCGAGAGCCACTCTCAGCAAAGTTGGCCCTCGGCCTGTTCTCCTGGTCCCACATGTTAGGAGCTGACATGTGTCGACCTGCTACTAGCTCTCTTTGCCGAGTGGAGCTCTCGGCAAAGTTGGCCCTCGGCCTGTTCTCCTGGTCCCACATGTCAGGAGCTGACACGTGTCGACCTGCTACTGGCTCTCTTTGCCGAGTGGTGCTCTCGGCAAAGGTGGCCCTCGGCCTGTTCTCCTGGTCCCACATGTCAGGAGCTGACACATGTCGACCTGCTACTGGCTCTCTTTGCCGAGTGGTGCTCTCGGCAAAGCTGGCCCTCGGCCTGTTCTCCTGGTCCCACATGTCAGAAGCTGACAGGTGTCGACCTGCTACTGGCTCTCTTTGCCGAGTGGTGCTCTCGGCAAAGTTGGCCCTCGGCCTGTTCTCCTGGTCCCACATGTCAGGAACCGCCATCCCCGTCTGCTATCCGTTAGCTACTTTATTTTGCCGAGTTGTATTGTTTAGCTCTCGACAAAGTCTTTGTCGAGTTCCCGTGTTCCGGCTCTCGGCAACTCCTGTTTACCGGAGAGGTGTACGCCGGGTGGCTTTTGCCGAGGGTGACACTCGGCAAAGGATTTGCCGACGGTTTTCGGCCCTTTGTCGAGTGTCCGTGGCACCCGGCGTTCAACAGAATTCCAGTAGTGATAAATACTTAAAACAATATGGCATATTTGGCAAAAACTCATATTATTGTTTATGTTGCATAAAAAAATTGCACATTGTAGATCTAGAGTTTCATTGACCTGCAAAGTTCTAAGTTTATACATTATTTAAAAAAACAAAAATGTGAATTTTCTATGAAGTGGGGATAAACGGTTACATTTTGTTTCTCCCAAACAAAATGGAGAAGTAGAGTACAATTGGTCTGATTCTTTGTAGTGGGAGCCTGCCGGCCCATCTGAGTTCAAATCCTAGACTTGACATGAGTGCTCGTCCTTTTTAAATTTTGTTTCAGGATTTACTGGCTTTATTTTTCAGTGGTAAGCAACATGTCCGTCAATAGTAAGGCGTCTGTGATAACTTTGTAAATCTCAAGACTTGCTAGCTTAGCCTCTCAGATGTGCTCATACGAATAAAATATTTGTTCATCCGTTTATTAGGTGAGTGTATGTACGATGTTTATGAGCGCCTATGCCTATACTATATTTTGAAAAGAAAAAGTATGAAGTGGAGATAGTGAGCTAGCATACATATGAAGAGGATTTATAATACGCAGGTGCGGGGGACGCATCCTTTTTCTTTTGTCTTTTGATTTTCAATCTTTGATATCTTTTGAACCAAAAGTCCAAATTAAATTTCGTTTGCATATTCGCGTTTCTTGTGATGACGGCTTTCAAATAAGACCCATTTTAAATAAGTTTTGACAAGTTTTAAAATTTCATTAAGTTTCAACTTCTGAAACTTGGTATGATCGACCGACAAAATTGTTAGTTTCAAATCCTGTGACCGATAAAAATACTTTGACTATTGAAACTTAGTATGAGCGACCGACAATATCTTAAGTTTTAGAACCTACAAAACGTAAGTTTCAAAACCAAAACTTAAAACTTCTGTGCCCCCTTGCGGGATCCAAAAACTTTGCGGATCCCAAGGCAATCCACTAGTGCAGAATCGGGCTTTAGTCACGGTTTATAAGGACCTTTAGTCCCGGTTCTGCAACCAACACTAAAGGGTGGGCACTAAAGGTCCCCCTTTAGTCCCGGTTCAACACGACCCGGGACCAAAGGCCCACCATCTGGCACGAGCCCGTGTCGGGCGGTGGGGACCTTCTAAAGGAATTTTTTGAAAAAAAATTGATTTATTTTGAAAAAAATGAATTTCTTTCCGATTTGCAAATTTCTGAATTATTTGATAATTTAATCTCCAATCACCCTTCATCACTGCTCAAGTGTGGAGCACTTATTCCAAATCGTCTAACTTCCCGACCGGTCACCCATCCCTCTCACTACTCCAGCCTGACCACGCTCAACTTTCGATTTCTATTCCCCCTAGTTTCCAAGTCAGCACTTGTTGTTTTCCTGACAATAGTAAGTTGTCAATCCTATTAACACTTAGGAGTTTAGTTTGAGCATGAAGTCACACGTTTCACCGCTTGAGTTTGAAACTATTATTTAAAAAAACCATAATTATTTATTAACACTAATATTTTTTGAATAAGTAGTTTGGCCATAGTTTGACCAAAATTCAAAAAAAACTGAAATTTGAGTATAACTTTTTTTTCTTTCAGAATTTGAGGATTCTAAAAATTTGCAAAACGGCCTACGGCGGTCGAAATCGAAACCGGCTTTTCGTGCTGAACATTTTGTTATATTATACGTTTTTTCGACATCGTATGCAAAAGTTATGGTCGTTTTACTTTTCCATAACACTTTTTTGCAAAACATGTCAAAATTTATGTTCTAAATTTTCCCTAACTAGTAGATGTAGTAACATAACTACATCTCGAAGGACTTTAATTTTTGGAGTTTTTATTATTTTCTTTTGTTTTTGTTTCAAAACTGAAAAGGCGATGGGGTGGTAGAGTCTGAAAATTGTAGAACCCCTTTAGTCTGGGTTGGAGCCACCAACCGGGACTAAACCCCTTTAGTCTCGGTTGGTGGCTCCAACCCGGACTAAAGGTCTAACCTATAGTCCCAGTTTGTGTCACAAACCGGGACTAAAGGGGCTCGTGGGCCCCGGCCTGACGCTAGTCTATCACCACCCCTTTAGTCCCGGTTTGTGACACAAACCAGTACTATAGGTCACAAATGAACCGGGACTAATACGTAGCCGTTTGAACCGGAACTAATTGTATCATTAGTACTGGGCCTTAACCGAACCGGGACTAATGAGGTGAACATTAGGTCGTTTTTCTACTGGTGCTCGGTCGGTTGGCACGTCTAGGTGGATGCGTGCTCCAACACCTACGTTGCCTATGCGAATTTCCGACAAACATATAGTGATGCAAAGTTGGGCGCTGATAGGTGCGGCACATGCACCAGGGCTTAGATGGGAGGTGAAAGAGAAAAAATTCTGGAGTAACTTGCGATGCATACCGATGTTTATGAATATCCGTAGATAAGTAGCACCCGGTTATATAGAACGTAAAGATGTGAAGTGACTCTGGCTCGGTTGTAAAAATAGGTCGTTTTAAATGGAAGCAAAAGATTTGCTTCATGTATTTATTAAAAAGAAAAGAATTGTCAGGTTATTTAATGAAAAATTCAGCGAGATGTCACAATCCACTGAGCGGCACATACAGGATATCTCCCCAACACCTCTCCAAAGAGGGCCCGTCGCCATCACTTCTCTCCAAGTGGCCCCATTGCCATCCCTGATCTCCGAGCAAGCGACTCCGATTTCACCGTAGATGACCCTCGACCTAACCCACACCGTAAAGGTCGTGTGGAGACATGTGAAGATCTATGGCACAACTCAGCCACCTGTGTGAGGACAACACAGCCCAAACTCTGCCGGACATCTATGAAGAAGAATAATGCAAGGTTGACGCCGCGGAAGAACAATGAACAGACCACCTGTAATTTTTCATTATCGCCACAGGGACCCTGCCATCGCAGCTCCGAATTCACATCAACAAACCAACTGAGGCAATTCCACAGACACGCCGGATATGAGCCGACCACCTAAACCATTGTCATGTCTCCGAGCACGCTTACCCCCGTCATCGTTGCCACAAAAGCCTCTACGCCAGTACCATCACCTATCACCAGTCCCTCTTGTCGATGCCGAGCTCCAAAATTGAAGCCATCGAGACGGAATACAATGCCACGGTACCACCATCGTGCGATCACACAAGATCAAGGGTTTCCCCTGGAGCTGCTCCACCAGCAGGATCCATGCGGGAGGGTGTGGCAGCAATGTAGCGATGACTCCAAGAAGTTAGATGACACCCACATTTGTCCCCGTCGCAGGTCACATGCCCACCACTTAGATAGGGTCTTCATCCAAGCTTCCAAACATTCACAGCCGCGCCATCAACCACATTGGCACCGGTAAGACCAGCAACCATAGTCTCATACGAACAAGCCCATCAAAGAAGAAGCGTAGAGTGATGCCCCACAAGTATAGGGGATAAATCATAGTCCTTCCGATAAGTAACAGTGTTGAACCCGACGAGGAGCAGAAGGAAATGGCAAGCGGTTTTCAGCAAGGTATTTTCTGCACGCACTGAAATTGTCGGTAATAGATAGTTTGATAGCAAGATAATTTGTAACGAGCAAATAAAAGTAATGGTAACAGAAGTGCAGCAAGGTAGCCCAATCCTTTTTTAGCAAAGGACAGGCAGGAATAGTCTTTTATAATAAGTAAAGCGTTCTTGAGGACACACGGGAATTTCATTTAATCACTCATAATGTTTGTTTGATTTGCGTTCGCTACTTTGATAATTTGATATGTGGGTGAACCGGTGCTTGGGTGTTGTTCTTACTTGAACAAGCCCCCCACTTATGATTACCCCCTCTCGCAAGCATCCGCAACTATGAAAGAAGAATTAAGATAAATCTAACTATAGCGTGAAACATATGGATCCAAATCCTCCCCTTACGGAATAGTGCATAAACTAGGGTTTAACCTTCAGTCACTCTAGCAACCCATCATCTAATAACTACTCCACAATGCATTCCCTTAGGCTAAAAAATGGTGAAGTGTCATGTAGTCAACGTTCACATGACACCACTAAGAGAATCAACAAACATATATAATCAAAATATCAAATGAATACCAAATTCACATGATTACTTGTGCCAAGACTGCTCCCATGTCCTCATGAACAAAAGTAACTACTCACAAATCGTATTCATGTTCAAGATCAGAGGGGTATTGAATAGCATAATGGATCTAAACATTTAATCTTCCACCAAATAAACCAACTAGTATCAACTACAAGATGTAATCAACACTACTAGTAACCCACAGGTACCAATCTGAGGTTTTCATACAAAGATTGAATACAAGAGATGAACTAGGGTTTGAGATGGTGCTGGTGAAGATGTTGATGAAGATTGGTCCTCCCACGATGAGAGTGTTGTTGGTGATGACAATGGCTTCGATTTCCCCCTCCCGGAGGGAAGTATTCCCGGCGGAATCGCTCCGCCGGAGAGCAAAAGTGCTCCTGCCCAATTTTTGCCTCGAGACGGTGGCGCTCCGTCCCGAAAGTCCTCCCTTTTTTTCTCGGGCAAATGGGCTTATATACCAGAAGATGGCCACCAAAGGCTGGCCTAGGGCCCCACAAGATACCAGGGCGCGCCCTAGTGCCTCGTGGGCACCTGGGTGGCCCCCTCTGCTACTTCTTCCTTCTAGTATTTTTTTATTTATTCCAAAACAATTATATTTCAGCTCAATATGGAAATGTGCAGAGTACGTATATCTGACATAGCTTTTTGAGGCCCAGAATTCCAGCTGCCGGCAATCTCCCTCTTCATGTAAATCTTGCAAACTAAGAGAGAAAAGGCGTTAGAATGGTACTACAAAGTCTTATATTGCCCAAACATTATAAATAACAGTAGGAAAACCTAATGCAAAATGGACGTATCACATAGCATCCACAATGATAGGTCGCACCTCACGGAGACCATCAGCGAGCCTCTGATAAAATCTCTCCGCGACAGACCGGGGACCAGTGCCACCGGACGCAAACGAGCTGCCGAGCACCATGTCGGCAAGCGATAAAAGGAGTCGTGCCCGAGGCTGAGAACCACTATGGTTCCCGGCTACAACCCTGGACTAGACGCGCCGAAGCACACCACCGCACGCTTGCTGGGACCGGATATACCAGATCTATTGCTCATGCACCTCTCAGTTCAGTAGATGGCCGATTCTCCATGCGCACCATCATGCACCCTCCTCTCGTTCCTCAGGCCTTAGAGCCACCCAAATCTGCCGCCCGCACCTACCACACGACCGCTACGAAACCGATGCTTGCATCGTCAGGCCCATTGCCGCTGCCTGCCTCGACCACACACTAGATGGGACTGCAAATGCCACACTCATCCCATGCCATGTGAGGCCGCCGCTAGTCACCACAGCGTTGAGCGTCCACGCGGCCGCGCGGGGGGGGGGGGGGTCTCATAGCCGCCACCACTGCGTGGGCTTTCCCCAACGGTGACCACCGATGGCGGCGATAGGGGATGAGTAGGTTGCAGGCTGCTACCGGCGGGGCCCGGGTCGCTGCCCCAGTTGCATTCTAGAAGTAGTTATTTCCCATTCAAGTGCTTATGTTGCAGGCAAGCTTGTCAGATCGCGATTCTGTTATACGATTCTACGACTTTGCGATCCAATCTAACCCCTATGATTCTACGATTTTAGTTCTTAGAATCTACGTTTCTACGATCCTAATAGTGAAGATCCTACGATTTACGATCCTACCATCGAAGCTCCGATCCGATTCAAAATCGCGATTCTGACAACCTTGGTTGCAGGTCAAGATTTCTCATTCATCTAGCACTCGTAAGAATCATAGTATGATCGAAAAGTCCTTGATCTTGATCTCCATTCTTGTTGGATATTTTGACTGCGCAGCTAATTGATTTTACTTTGATCCATGGTATTCTCTTTCTTCCTCCATTATTTCCTTTTGTATTTCTCTTCTTTGAACCCTATACTTGGAACCATTCTTTTCATGGTTCCCAGTTCCCATTAGAATGGCATTCCTTATATTCTGCCAATCATCCACAATAATTATCCCCTGATCAACCCTTTTCTTGAATGACGCCCCCTTAGGGCCCGGATCATTAAAAAGGTGAAATAGAATTTATTTATTTTGGTTAATTTGTGGAAACCAGGGCGGGAACTGTAACAACACGCCCACAAGAAAGGACAGTTGCCGGCCGAACAACCCACAATACCCACACACTGTCAAGGAGAGGAAATTGTCGGGGTTGCCTGCAATGGCATCATCATCACCTCTCCTCGAGCAAACGACTCTTGCTTCACCATGGACAAATGATCAAAACCCCTCCGAACGAATGGCATGTGAGAACGATTCCGGCCAAAGCCAAACAGCTGACCAAACGAGTCGAGGACAAGATCCGATTTCAGTCATGAGTCTCAGGGGAGAAAGAATACTCCTTGCACCAACGTAGCTTGTACACGCCGTCTCCAAGGCTTCACACAAAATCTTCAGCTGAAATAGGATTCGTTTTGGCTAGAGCGCCCAAATCCGCTATATATTTGACAAACAAGTCCACATCAGCTCTTGTGGTCACCTTTTTGAATTTTTTGGTGACTTGGAAACAGTTATTTTCCAGTCGCCTAAGGAACAACTGAACAAACAATTATAAGAACAACAAATACAAATACAGCTAAATAGACCACTACTAAAACTAGTGCTCCTAGACGTTTGTGCAATCCAATAGATGGATAGGCCATGGACCAAACATATCCTCTTGAAACTCCTTATCCTAGCCCTCTCTGTGGAGTACTACCCGTGTGGTCAAAGTTCACAAATCCCCCTATATATTAACCGCACGAATCCTATGCGTTGGCGGATATGTACTGGAATGTCCGTAGCTAGCTAACGGCGACACAGAGCGACTGCGCGCATGCGCGCGGAGACAGAGCAATGGGAAGGCGGAAACCGGAAAGGACAAGTCCAGAGCCCTGGCGCGGTACAACGTTGTGGAACAGTGGAGAGGGTGTGTACGACGAGGAAGTTAAGGTTGCACGGGAGGCTATAGGCCCAGCCAGTTGCCCGGACGGACGGACGAGATCAGTCCGGCAACTGTTGCGGTGAACAGGGACGCATCACCCGCTGGGAATCCATGGACGGGCTAATTATGGAGACGAACATGGGCTGGTCGATCTCGTGGAGTCAGACGAATGCAGCATGCATAGGCAGCTAGACGGAGGGAGCCTTTTTTCTAGGGGCTATACGTAGTACTACGTCTACTGTGTCCGAATGCATGCATGCTTGCCTCCGTCAGATCACAAAATTCCGTATTCTCAAAAGTATACAAATCTGTTTGCACGTACAGACCGCTATACAGTAGTACTGTCACATCGCACATGGGCACAACATAGGTGTGCACGAAACGTGTCTCATACTGTATGTAGTAAGTTTTCGTTCGGAGCGCTGCTATACACACGACGGTGTGCAGCCGATGTCTGGACGATGCTACTGATCTGACCGTACATGCATGTCACAAAGAGGAGGCCGACCGCTGGATCAAAGCATCGTCCAATGTTCGGCCAGTGGGTGTCGGCTGCTCAGTAGTTCCGTTTCGTTCGCCTTTTCTAAAAAGTTACTCCCTCTGTTTTAAAACATTTGTCGTGTTTTAGTTCAAACTAAAACCACAAACATGAACTAAAACCACCACAAGTATATTGGTACGGAAGCAGTACAAGAGATACAGACGTCACTTCCGGCCTGTTTACATTTTTTTTGGAAAGGCAACACACGTACGGCTACCAAGAGATGGTCATCCCACAAACAGCAGAGCTTAGTGAACAGCCACATGATCGACCTCTCGCCAACCACATGGTCACATACATACAGAAAGAAGGAAATAGTTGGATATCCCCACCCAGGAGGCCAGTGATGAGTGATGACCCATGCATGAATTAATGTAGCAGCTACACGTACGTCCTGTTTGATTTCGCTGCGTTTCTGTATGCGTTTTCGGCGTGTATCCTTGTATCGACCCCCTGGGGGGTCTCACATGGCCGCAGCTACAGCTAGCGCTGCCGGAGTAACGTCGTACGTACGTGCGTGCCGCTGGTTTAGTCCTGTCACCGTTCACAGTACGTCCTCTGTGCCACTACAATCTACAAGACGATGCTCCCAGCCGGCCAGGGCATGGCATGGCATGCAGCTGCTAGCGGCGAGACCTGATCAGATCAGAACGGCAATGTCACAAGACGATGTCGGATCGACCCACTAAAGTGTAGAATCCAGGTTTTGAACGTACGCGCTGGCGAAAGTTGATTGGGTCTTCTCCGGTTATCGGCCCCCGATCGGTCGACACTGTTCATATGACTCCTGTCTACAGCCGCAGGCGATGTTCCGTCACGCATCCAGGCCCCGGCCGGCCGGCCGGCACTCCTCCACTAGTGGAGTTATACTGGCTGTCTTTTTTGCCAGTCGAGAAATCATGGGTCCAGGCTTTGTAATGACCGTTGTAGTAGATCCCGTTTAACTGGTGGCACCTTTCTTACTGCGGGGCACGGATCGCTCTGGTATGACTTGCTCAAGGCGAAATATTTTCCTAATTCCAGCCCTATGTTTGCCTCTTCCTCTGGCGGTTCGCAGTTATGACGTGAACTGGTTAAGATTCGTAACGATTTCAGGGCTCATGTTAAATTTGTGGTTGGTAGCGGTATTTCCACGAGGTTTTGGCTTGACTGGTGGTGTGGGGAGTCCCCTTTGGCTTCTTTTTTTCCGGTTTTATTTCCCTACCGTTCTTCCCCAGAGATCTCTTTCTCAAATCTCTTCCTTAGTAAGTGGGATCTAGGTTTCAGACGTTCTCTTTCTCTTGAAGAGTTGACTAACTGGCATTGCCTTGCTGCCTTGTTTCATGTACACTCGGAAGAGGCGGACTATGTCTCCTCACCCCCTTTACCATCTGACCGCTTCTTAGTGAAATCGTTGTATTCTAGGTTGATCTCGGTCTCTCCTACTTCCAAATTCAAGTCGATCTAGCAGGCTAAGATCCCCTCGAAGATAAAGATCTTTATGTGGCAAGCTATTAGGGGTCGGCTGCCTGCGGCCGATCAAATCCGTAAGCGCAATGGGCCTGGTTCTAATCGGTGCGCCCTTTGTGCGTTTCTTGAGAATTCTGATCATATTTTCTTTGGGTGCGTTCTTGCCAAGTTGGACTGGTGCTGTATTCGATCATGGTTGGGTGTCTCCTGGGGCCCTAACTCATTTGTTGAGCTCCATTTTGTGTCGTCTGGTTTGCGGGGCCAAACCAAGATGTTGTTTTGGTTTGGGTTCTCTGGGTTGTGCTAGTCTTTCTCGACCACTAGGAACAAATTTACTATCGAGCAGATCTTCCCTAACAGACCAGTTGATTGTTTGTTTAAAATGTGTGTCTTCTTGCAGCAATGGAAATTATTGACTAAGGAGGGTGATCGGGACACAATGGAGGTGCTTATTCCAAGGTTCGGGCTTCTGCTTTTGCATTGACTCAGCAATTTCCTGTTACCCGGGCTTAATCATCGTTGCGTCTCCATTGCGGTTGTTGTAGATTGTTGGCTTGCGCGCCTTTTTATCTTGTTCTTAGTTGTTGGCTTGCGTGCCATGAACTTCTCAGGTCGGTGCGCCTTCCTCTTTGCCTATATGCTTGTTGGCCCAGGTGGGCGGTACTCTATTATGTTGATGTCGTACGTGTGAACTTTGCCCGGTGGCTTTATTTATAAAGTCAGGGGTATGTCTTTTCCCTAAAATAAAGTGTTACTAAACATAGCATAACACATATGTAGCCGCTAACAGCATCTACAATCGGACCCCTCAAACCCTCCCTATACGTCGAGGTGGACAGGTTGGTCACTGTCCGGTCACGAAAATGTCATGTAACCAAACCCCTCAAACCAGTCCTATACCTTTGGCATGTTCGGCACTCTCCATAAAAGCAAACGTTGGTGTGCGTAGAGTTGTATCGGTGGTTGATAGAACTTAAAGAGAATATAAATTTCACCTTTTGCTCCTCGTTGGGTCCGACACTCTTACTTATCAAAAAAGGCTACAAATGATCCCCTATACTTGTGGGTTCTCGGCGAGCTATGCGAAACGGTGTGTAACAGACAGATTTTTGGTCCTGTCTATATATACACCCACCGATCCCACCAGTCAACCCAAAGCAAACTTCACTCCCATCATTTGTTCTGAGATAGAACACAGCCTCCTTGTGTTGATTTCAAAGGGCAATCCACTCCAACCATCCAATCACTCCCTTTGAGATCTAATGCCCTCTTGCTTTCCACTCCAACCTTCGCCAAATCCATAGTAAAATCTTGAGAGAGTTTGAATGTTGAGAATATTATATTTGGAAGCACAAGAGCAAAGGATTCATTGTCAAGCAACCTATCTTGTTACTTTTGGAGGGTGTGCACATCCTAGATCGGCTAGATGTGTGATGATATAATACACCGATGGTTGCCCATCGGCTGGGTAGTCAGACACTGATCCGGCCTCTGGGCCGAGGGGGCCTAGCGGCAGCTCGGCTCTAGTGAGTAGTCTAGGGGCCCAACTTAGAGGGGAAGCATCATCTTGGTGTGCAAGCCAAGAAGCCCTCTATGATGAGGTCGGTTAGGGACCCTTTAAACCCTAGCTCTTGTCCCCTTTATAAGGCGAGATCTAGGGGTAGCTTGTGACGCCCCCGATTCAATTGTACACTAATCATACACGCAAATGTGTATGATCAAGATCAGGGACTCACGGGAAGATATCACAACACAACTCTAGACACAAATTAAAGTCATACAAGCTTTATATTACAAGCTATGGGCCTCGAGGGCTCGAATACAAATGAGTCAACGGAAGCAACAGTATCTGAGTACAGACATAAGTTAAACAAGTTTGCCTTAAGAAGGCTAGCACAAAAGCAGCAACGATCAAAAAGGCAAGGCCTCCTGCCTGGGAGCCTCCTAACTACTCCTGGTCGTTGGCGGTCTCCACGTAGTAGTAGGCACCCTCAGGGTAGTAGTAGTAGTGGTCGGGGTGGCATCTGGCTCCTGGGATCTGTCATTTGATCGCAACATTTGGATATAGGGGAAAAGAGGTAGCAAAGCAACCGTGAGTACTCATCCAAAGTACTCGCGAGACTTTCATCAAAACTATACTAAGTATGCATCAGTTTCAAAGGAATGGGGCTATATCTTTGGACTGGACTGCAGAATGCCAGAATTGAGGGGAAAGCCTAGCCTATCAAAGACTAGCATCTTCAAGAATCTTGCAGCATTTTGAAGAGTATAGAGTAGCATATTATTGTTAGCAAGCATGTTGTAGCATAACGCCCAGAGATCCTTTCTCGGCTCCCTGCGAGAAAGCAATTCCAGAGCCATCATATCCATTTCACATCTCAGTATCCAGTTCTAGTTGTATAGATCAGGATACAACTCCATGTCGTCATGTTACCGTGGACACGGCTATTTGAATAGATAAAATTCCCAGCAGGGGTGCATCACATTACCCAACACGCTCGATCACTCTGGCCGGACACACTTTCCTGGATCATGCCCGGCCTCGAAAGATCAACACGTCGTAGCCCTACCTAGGCTGAACAGAGAGGCCATCATGTTGGCCTACATCCTAAGCGTGCAGGGGTCTTGGGCCCATCGCCCTTTCCACTCCCGCACGTTTCATGGGCGGCCGGGATTAGTCCTGGCGACCTCCTTATACAAGGCATGTGCTGATACGCGCGTCTCCAACGTATCTATAATTTTTTATTGTTCCATGCTATTATATTGTCTATTGTGGATGTTTTATATGCATTAATATGCTATTTTATATTTTTTGGGACTAACCTATTAACCTAGTGCCCAGTGCCAGTTGCTGTTTTTTCCTTGTTTTTGTCTTCTACAAAAATCAATACCAAACGGAGTCCAAACGAAACGGAACTTTTTGATGACTTTTCTTGGACCATAAGACAGCCACGAAGCTCCGGGAAGAGGCCAGAAGACCCACGAGGGAGCCACAAGCCCTCAGGACGCGCCCCAGGGGGCGCCCCTAGGCTTGTGGGCCCCTCGCAGACCACCTAACCTTAATCTCATCTCTATAAATACCAAAATATTCCCCTTACATCAGAGGGCACACCGAAAATACTTTTTCGTCGCCGCAAGCTTCTGTTCTCGTGAGATCCCACCTTGGGGCCCTTTCCGGCACTCTGCCGGAGGGGGATTCAATCACGGAGGGTCTCTACACCAACCTTGCTTCCCTTCCGCTGATGTGTGAGTAGTTTACCACAGACCTACATGTCCATATCTAGTAGCTAGATGGCTTCTTCTCTCTCTTTGATCTTCAATACAATGTTCTCCTCGATGTTCTTGGAGATATATTCAATGTAATCTTCTTTTGCGGTGCATTTGTTGAGATCCGATGAATTGTGGATTTATGATCAGATTATCTATGAATATTATTTGAGTCTTCTTAGAACTCTTTTATGCATGATTAAGATAGCTTTGTATTTCTCTCCGATCTATCGATTTGGTTTGGCCAACTAGATTAGTTTTTCTTGCAATGGGAGAGGTGCTTTGTCATGGGTTCAATCTTGCGGTGTCCTCACCCAGTGACAGTACGGGTAACGAGGCACGTATTTGTATTGTTGCCATTAAGGGTAAAAAGATGGTTTTTTTACCATATTGATTGGATCTATCCCTCTACATCATGTCATCTTGCTTAAGGCGTTACTCCGTTCTTGTTAACTTAATACACTAGATGCATGCTGGATAGCGGTCGATATGTGGAGTAATAGTAGTAGATGCAGGCAGGAGTCGGTATACTTGTCACGGACGTGATGCCTATATTCATGATCATTGCCTTAGATATCGTCATAACTTTGTGCTTTTCTATCAATTGCTCAACAGTAATTTGTTCACCCACCGTATGTGTTCTTTCAAGAGAGAAGCCTCTAGTGAACACTGTGGCCCCCGTGTCTATTTCTCATCATATATTTTCAAATCTATAAAACCAAAAACCCAAAAATACCTTGCTGCAATTTATTTATATTTACTTTATTTTGCCTTTTACTGATCTTTTATATCTATCTCTATTAGACCAATCTCACGCTAGTGACCTTGAAGGGATTGACAACTCCTTTTTTCCGTTGTGTGCAAGAGTTTGTTAGTTTGTGCAAGTGCATCTATTGGGGACTTGCTTGTACCTCCTACTGGATTGATACCTTGGTTCTTAACTGAGGGAAATACTTATCTCTGATACGTCTCCAACGTATCTATAATTTTTTATTGTTTCATGTTGTTATATTATCATTCTTGGATGTTTTTCATTCATTTTATAGCTACTTTATATCATATTTTGGAACTAACCTATTGACATAGTGCCCAGTGCCAGTTGCTGTTTTTTGCTTGTTTTTTACTTCGTAGAGTATCAGTACCAAACGAAGTCCAAATGCCACGAAACTTTTTATAGATTTTGTTGGACCAGAAGACAACTTGGGAGCCAAGGAAGTGCCAGAGGGGAGGCTTGTGGGGGCCACAACCCACCAAGGTGCGCCAAAGGCCCCTGGCGCGCCCAGGTGGGTGGTGGGGCCCACAGGAGTCCTTTCCACCACCTCTCAGCTCTATAAATTCCCAAATATTCCAGAAACCCTAGGGGAGTCTACGAAACACAAATCCAGCTGCCGCAAGTTCCAGAATCACGAGATCCAATCTAGAGCCCTTTTTCGGCACCTTGCCGGAGGGGAACACGATCACGGAGGGGTTCATCATCCTCCTTGATGCTCCTCGGATGATGCCTGAGTAGTTTACCACAGACCTACGGGTCCATAGGCAGTAGCTAGATGGCTTCTTTTCTCTTTATGATTCTCAATACAATGTTCTCCTTGATGTTCTTGGAGATCAATTTGATATAATGACTTTTTGGTTTGTGTTTCTCGGGATCCGATGAAATCCGAGTTTATGATCAGATCTACCTATGAATATTATTTGAGTCTTCTTTGATCTCTTATATGCAAGATTATTATAGTGTCGTATTTCTTCTCCAAAACTTTGGTTTAGTTAGGCCAACTAGATTGATTCTTCTTGCAGTGGGAAGAGGTGCTTTGTGATGGGTTTGATCTTGTGGTGCTCAATCTCAGTGACAGAAGGAGACATGACACGCATGTATCGTTGCTATTGAGGATAAAACGATGGGGTCTAATTCCTACATGAATATATCTTGTCTACATCATGCCATCATTCTTATTGCATTACTCCGTTTCTCCATGAACTTAATACACTAGATGCATGCTAGATAGCGGTCGATGTGTGGAGTAATAGTAGTGGATGCATAATCGTTTCAGTCTACTAATCTTGGACATGATGCCTATATACATGATCATTGCCTTAGATATCATCATAATTATTTGCTCTTCTATCAATTGCCCAACAGTAATTTGTTTACCCACCGTATGCTATTTTCTTGAGAGAAGCCACTAGTAAAATCTACGGCCTCCGGGTCTATTTTCTATCATATTGTTTTCAGATCTATTATTCCAAAAACCGAAAAATATCTTGCTGCACTTTTTCTTTATTTTTTTTGTGTTTTTGTCAGATCTATTTATCCAATCTCATATAATTTAATCTATCTCAATACCGAGGAGGGGTTGGCAACCCCTCTTACGCGTTGGGTTGCAAGTATTTGTTCTTTGTATGCAGGTACCGTTTACATAGTGTTGCTTGGTTCTCCTACTGGATTGATAACCTTGGTTTCATAACTGAGGGAAATACTTACCGTTGATGTGCTGCATCATCCTCTCCTCTTCGGGGAAATACCAACACAGATACAAGCAATCAGGAAGTATTTCTGGCGCCGTTGCCGGGGAGACATCATCAACATCTATCAGGTACCCAATCACAAATCTCATCTCCTTGCAATTTACATTATTTTCAATTTGCCTCTCGTTTTCATCTCCCCCACTTCTAAAATGTTTTTGCGAAAAGCACAAAAATATTTGCCTTTTTATTTTCCTTCTTTTTTCATTTGCCTTTTTCTTGTTTGCTATCTTTGCTTGTGTTGCCATGTGTCTTCTATTTGCTTGCATCTTCGCTTGCTAAAAATCAATTGATATGGATCCTCATCCACTTGCTAATCTTTTCAAAAGATCCAGTTATTATGAACCAATTAATAGTGAATTGAGTTCACTAGACTATCTTTATGAAGTTTTGCTTCAGATTTATGAATCTGGAAATTGTGATGAAGTGTTAAACGAAGAAATTTATAAAGTGCTTCATGATAGCTCCTTAAATGAAAAGCATGATTGCAATGATGTTATTATAAATTCTACCAATGTCAATTGTGTTAGTGATATGCAAAACCCCAAGCTTGGGGGTGCTTGTTTTGTTATGTCCACTACTTATTGCAATGATCATGATTGGGGTGATAATGATTCTTATGATCTTGAAAATTTATTTAAACATCATGATGAATATGCTTGTGATAATATTAAAAGTGGGTTTGGAAGACTGTCAACTTTAGCTAAAAATAATCCCACATATTTGGAGAGTGTTCAATCTTATGATTTTTTTTATAAAAGTGGGCTTGGAGAGGTCATGACTTTATTTGATGATAATCCCACTATTTTGGAAGAGTGTCAACTTTGCATGCATGTGGATCATGAAGAGAATATTTTATGTGATAGTTATATTGTCGAATTTGATTATGATCCTACATGTAATTATTATGAGAGAGGAAAAAATGGTTGTAGAAATTTTCATGTTACGAAATTACCTCTCATTATGTTGAGATCGTCAATATTTTATTCCTCTTCTCTGAATATGTTAGATGTTCCTTGTCTTGATAATTTTTGCTTATAAAATTCAAATGCATAGGAAGTATGTTAGACATAAATTTGTTTGTCATATGTTTCATGATGCTCTCTTTGTGTTTCAATTATTATCTTTCGTATGCGCATCGTTGAAATCTTAAGCCTATCTTAATGGCTATAAAGAAAGAGCTTGTTGGGAGGCAACCCAATGAATAAAATATTTTTCTTTTTTTCTTTCTGTTTTTATGTGTTCATACAATTATGCTACTGTTATGATTGTGTTTTTATGTTTTAATCAGTGTTTGTGCCAAGTAAAGCCTTTGGGATCATGTTGGGTGATAGTTGATTTGATCTTGTTGAAAAATAGAAACTTTTGCGCCCAATAGCAGATATGTTAAAAATCACAGAAGCGTGATAAAATTCTGAATTTTTAATGCAAGATTGATATACAAATTGCCTATGGTGTCCTAATTTTTTAGTAGTTTTGGAGTTACAGAAGTATGGTCAATGTCCAGATTACTATAGATTGTTCTGTTTTTGACAGATTCTGTTTTTGCTGCATTGTGTGCTTATTTGATGAATCTATGGATTGTATTGGAGGATATAAGCCATGGTAAAGTTAGAATACAGTAGGTATAATGCAATAATAAAATATGAATGGGTTTGCAACAGTACTTAAAGTGGTATTTGCTTTATTATACTAACATATCTCACGAAGGTTTTGTTAAGTTTTGTCGGACTGAAGTTTTCAACTTTTGGGTCAGATCATGATGGATGAAGTAATAAGGAGTGAAAAGAGCCTAAGCTTGAGGATGCCCATGGCACCCCAAGTTAATATTCAAGGACAACCAAGCAACTAAGCTTGGGGATGCCCCGGAAGGCATCCCCTCTTTCTTCTAATAACCATCAGTAATTTTACTTGGAGCTATATTTTTATTCGTCACATATCATGAGTTTTGCTTGGAGAATCTTGTATTATATGAGTCTTTGCTTGTTTTTATTTTTAGTTTGTCGCAATCATCCTTGCTGGACTCGCCTATTTGAGAGAGCCATAATGACGTTATGATTTGTTAGAATTGCTCTATGTGCATCACTTAAATTTTTTGAGCTATGGAATTGGTCTAGTGCTTCACTTATATCTTCTGAGCATGGTGGTGATTTAAATTTCTGAAGAAATACTCTCATGCTTCACTTAGATTAATTTGAGAGTTAGTAAATTTTTGAAGAAATTCTCTCATGCTTCACTTTATATTATTTTGAGAGATGAAAATTGTTATGCTCATGTTCGTCACATAAATTTATTTGAGCTTGTCATGAGCATTGGAAATATATGAAACTAGTTCCAAAGTGATACATATTCAAGAGGGATATATAAAAAATTTCATGAAGATCATTGGGAAAAATAAACTTGATTCTTTGTAATTGTTTTGAGATATGATGATAGTAATGTGTGAGTCTTGTTGGTGAGTAATTATACTTTACTAAGAATATTGGTGTTAACATTTGTGATTCCCTATGCAAGCACGAAAGTCAATAGTTATGCAATGAAATTACATCCTACTTGTGGTGCACTATTCAGTGTTAGTTATGCTTAATGCTCGTTTATGAGAATTTTCATTTCTTGGTTGGTTGCTTCTAAATCTTTTTGCTAGCCTTTCCTTGCACTAAGTGGGAATACTAATTGTGCATCCAAAATCCTTAAACCCAGTTATGCCATATGAGTCCACCATATCTACCTATATTTAGTATTTCCGTGCCGTTATAAGTAAATTTGTATGTGCCATCTCTAATTTTCAAAATGAATTGCCTTTTTGTGTGCCCGTACCACTCATGAAGTGGCGGTGGTGGCTAATATTTTTCCATGCTAGATGTGTTATTCTCAAGATGAGTGTTTATTCACTTTTCATTGCACAAGAGTGTGGTGGTAATAGGGATGCCCAGTCCTGAAATGAAAAAGAAATTTACTTTATGTTATCAAATAATAAATTCCTTGGAAAGTGTTGGTATGGAAGGCATCCGTGGATACGACTAGCCATGGATCGTGAAAGAATGGTGGAAAAGGAATAAACTTTATTTTATGTTTGGGAACCGCCTATCATATATCCAGCATGGAAAGTACTGGGAATTACTTGGTTATTTTCGTTGATGGGAAAATCATGTCTCTCAAAATATTTATATCTCAATTTTAGCTTTGAGCTCCGGCACCTCTACAAATCTCTGCTTCCCTCTACGAAGGGCCTCTCTATTTACTTTATGCAATTTTTATTTTTATTTGAGTCTCCATCTTCTCTTATAAAGCACCAACTAGAGTGCACTATGATCATATTTATGCATTGGATGTAGCTAATATTCGAGTGTGTTTCATGAATGGATCAATGATTGAGCATGATGGGCTAGGGATAACTTTCTTTATTGTTGATATTTTGAAAGACGTGGTTGCTTGTTGATATGCTTAAGTATTGAAGTCTTCATGTCAAATATAGACTATTGCTTTGAACCATCTAAAAGTCCAAATGTCCATGCTAAAAAGAATATGTGATGAACATGCTAGGTAGCATTCCACATCAAAAATTCTGTTTTTATCATTTATCTACTCGAGGACGAGCAGGAATTAAGCTTGGGGATGTTGATACGTCTCCAACGTATCTATAATTTTTTTATTGTTCCATGCTGTTATATTATCATTCTTGGATGTTTTACATTCATTTTATAGCAACTTTATATCAATTTTTGGGACTAACCTATTGACATAGTGCCCGGTGTTAGTTGTTTTTTGCTTGTTTTTTACTTTGCGGAATATCAGTACCACACGAAGTCCAAATGCGACGAAACTTTTTGGAGATTTTTTTTGGACCATAAGACAACTTGGGAGCCAAGGAAGTGCCAGAGGGGAGAGACCCGCGGGGCCCAGAACCCACCAGGGCACGCCAGAGGCCCCTGGCACGCCCAGGTGGGTGGTGGTGCCCACGGGAGTCCTTTCCACCGCCTCTCGGCTCTATAAATACCCAAATATTACATAAACCCTAGGGGAGTCGACGAAGCACAATTCCATCCGTTGCAAGTTCCATAACCACGAGATCCAATCTAGAGCCCTTTTCCGGCACCTTGCCAGAGGGGAACACGACCGGAGGGGTTCATCATCCTCATTGGTGCTCCTCCGATGATGCGTTAGTAGTTTACCACAGACTTACGGGTCTGTAGGCAGTAGCTAGATGGCTTCTTCTCTCTTTTTGATTCTCAATACAATGTTCTCCTCGATGTTCTTGGAGATCTACTTGATGTAATGACTTTTTGCGGTGTGTTTGTTGGGATCCGATGAATTGCGAGTTTATGATCAGATCTATCTATGAATATTATTTGAGTATTCTTTGATCTCTTATATGCATGATTATTATAGCCTCGTATTTCTTCTCCGAAACTTTGGTTTAGTTAGGACAACTAGATTGATTTTTCTTGCAACGTGAAGAGGTGCTTTGTGATGGGTTCGATCTTGCGGTGCTCAATCTCAGTGATAGAAGGATAAATGACACGCATGTACCGTTGCTATTAAAGATAAAAAGATGGTTTCTAATTCCTACATGAATAGATCTTGTCTACATCATGTCATCGTTCTTATTGCATTACTTCGTTTCTCCATGAACTTAATACATTAGATGCATGCTGGATAGCGGTCGATGTGTGGAGTAATAGTAGTAGATGCAGAATTGTTTCGGTCTACTAATCTTGGATGTGATGCCTGTATACATGGTCATTGCCTTGGATATCATCATAATTATTTGCTCTTCTATCCATTGCCCAACAATTATTTGTTTACCCACCGTATGCTATTTTCTTGAGAGAATCCACTAGTGAGATCTACGGCCCCCGGATATATTTTCTATCACATTGTTTTTAGATCTATTATTCCAAAAACCCAAAAATACCTTGCTGTAATTTTTCTTTATTTATTTTATTTTGTGTTTTTGTCAGATCTATTTATCCAATCTCATACAATTTAATCTATCTCAATACCGAGGAGGGATTGACAACCCCTCTTACGCGTTGGGTTGCAAGTATTTGTTCTTTGTGTGCATGTACCGTTTACATAGTGTTGCTTGGTTCTCCTACTGGATTGATAACCTTGATTTCATAACTGAGGGAAATACTTACCGTTGTTGTGCTGCATCATCCTCGCCTCTTCAGGGAAATACCAATGCAGATACAAGCAATCAATCTCTACTTTGTTGCATCACCCTTTCCTCTTCAAGGGAAAAAATCAACGCAAGCTCAAGAAGTAGCGGGAAGAATTTCTTGCGCCGTTGCCGGGGAGTTTCTACATCAAGCCTACCAAGTACCGATCTTGAACTTGCACTATTTGCCATTTGCCTCTCGTTTTCCTCACCCCCACTTCTAAAACGTTTTCAGAAAAACACAAAAATATTTTCCTTTTTACTCGCCTTCTTTCGTTCGTCTTTTCATTTGCTTGTGTGCTAGATTGCTTGCTTTGTCACGATGTCTCAAGAAAAAACCAAGTTGTGTGACTTTTCCAACACTAATAATAATGATTTTATTAGTACTCCAATTCCTCCCGCCACTAGTGCAGAATCTTATGAAATTAATGCCGCTTTGTTGAATCTCGTTATGAAAGAACAATTTTCTGGTAGTCCTAATGAAGATGTTGCATCCCATATAAATACTTTCATTGAGTTGTGTGATATGCAAAAGAAAAAATATGTGGATAATGATATTGTTAAATTGAAGTTATTTTCGTTCTCACTACGAGATCATGCTAAAACTTGGTTTTCATCTTTGCCTAAAAATAGTATTGATTCATGGAATAAGTGTAAAGATGCTTTTATTTCCAAGTATTTTCCTCCCTCTAAGATCATATCCCTTAGGAACGATATAATGAATTTTAAGAAACTTGATCATGAACATGTTGCACAATCTTGGGAGAGGTTGAAATTGATGAACCATGAGTAGGGCAATTTCTTATCATCAATTTCAACCTCTCCCAAGCAGCTACAAGCATCTTGCAGGATTCAGAAGAGTACATAATAGCAGTTAATATTTAATAGCATGTTGTAGCTGAAGGAAATATGCCCTAGAGGCAATAATAAAGTTGTTACTTTATATTTCCTTATATCATGATAAATGTTTATTATTCATGCTAAAATTGTATTAACCGGAAACTTAGTACATGTGTGAATACATAGACAAAACAGAGTGTCCCTAGTATGCCTCTACTTGACTAGCTCGTTAATCAAAGATGGTCAAGTTTCCTGACCATAGACATGTGTTGTCATTTGATGAACGGGATCACATCATTAGAGAATGATGTGATGGAAAGACCCATCCGTTAGCTTAGCATAATGATCATTAAGTTTTATTGCTATTGCTTTCTTCATAACTTATACATGTTCCTATGACTATGAGATTATGCAACTCCCGAATACTGGAGGAACACCTTGTGTGCTATCAAACGTCACAACGTAACTGGGTGATTATAAAGATGCTCTACAGGTGTCTCCAAAGGTGTTTGTTGGGTTGCCATAGATCAAGATTAGGATTTGTCACTCCGAGTATCGGAGAGGTATCTCTGGGCCCTCTCGGTAATCACTATAAACCTTGCAAGCAATGTGACTAATTAGTTAGTTACGGGGTCATGCATTACGGAACGAGTAAAGAGACTTGCTGGTAATGAGATTGAACTAGGTATGATGATACCGACGATCCAATCTCGGGCAAGTAACATACCGATGACAAAGGGAATAACGTATGTTGTTATTGCGGTTTGACCGATAAAGATCTTCGTAGAATATGTAGGAACCAATATGAGCATCCAGGTTCTGCTATTGGTTATTGACCGGAGATGTGTCTCGGTCATGTATACATAGTTCTCGAACCCGTAGGGTCCGCACGCTTAAGGTTCGATGACGATTTGTATTATGAGTTATGTGTTTTGGTAACCGAAGTTTGTTTGGAGTCCCGGATGAGATCATGGACTTGATGAGGAGTCTCGAAATAGTCAAGAGGTAAAGAATCATATATTGGAAGGTAGTATTCAGACATCGGAATGGTTTCGAGTGGTTCGGGTAGTTTACCGGAGTACCGAGGGATTACCGGAACCCTCCGGGGAAGTATTGGGCCTACATGGGCCTTAGGGGAAGAGAGGGCAGCCCGCGAGGGGTGGCGCCCCCCCTCTAAGGGAGTCTGAATAGGACAAGGTGGAGGGGGCGCGGGCCCCCTTTCCCTCTCCCTCTCCCTCTCCTTCCTTTTCCCCTCCGTTAAGAAAGGAAAAGAGGGGGGCGAATCCTACTAGGAGTGGAGTCCTAGTAGGACCCCCCCATGGCGCGCCCCTCCTAGCCGGCCACCTCATCCTCCCCTCCTTTATATACGGGGGCAAGGGGGCACCCCATAGCACATCAATTGTTCTCTTAGCCGTGTGCGGTGCCCCCCTCCACAGTTTACTCCTCCGGTCATAGCGTCGTGGTGCTTAGGTGAAGCCCTGCGCGGATCACATCACCATCACCATCACCACACCGTCGTGCTGACGGAACTCTCCCTCGACCCTCTGCTGGATCAAGAGTCTGAGGGACGTCATCGAGTTGAACGTGTGCTGAACTCGAAGGTGTCGTACGTTCGGTACTGATCGGTTGGATCGTGAAGACGTTCGACTACGTCAACCGCGTTAACCTAACGCTTCCGCTTTCGGTCTATGAGGGTACGTGGACACACTCTCCCCCTCTCGTTGCTATGCATCTCCTAGATAGATCTTGCGTGATCGTAGGAAATTTTTTGAAATTGCATGCTACGTTCCCCAACACTGGCATCTGAGCCAGGTCTATGCGTAAATGATATGCACAAGTAGAACACAATGAGTTGTGGGCGATAATAGTCATACTGCTTACCACCAACGTCTTATTTTGATTTGGCGGTATTGTTTGGATGAAGCGGCCCGGACCAACATTACATGACCACGTTCATGAGACCGGTTCTACCGACATGCTTTTGCACACAGGTGGCTGGCGGGTGTCTGTTTCTCCAACTTTAGTTGAATCGAATTTGACTATGGCGGGTCCTTGTGTTAAAATAGCACACTTGACAAAAAATCGTTGTGGTTTTGATGAGTAGGTAAGAACGGTTCTTGCTAGAAGCCCGTAGCAGCCACGTAAAACTTGCAACAACAAAGTAGAGGACGTCTAACTTGTTTTTGCAGAGCATGTTGTGATATGATATGGTCAAGACATGATGAGATATAAATTGTTGTATGAGATGATCATGTTTTGTTAAAGTTATCGGCAACTGGCAGGAGCCTTATGGTTGTCTCTTTATTGCATAAGATGCAAGCGCCATATAATTGCTTACTTTATCGCTATTCGATAGCAATCATTGGCGAGACGACCATGTGACGACACGTTGATAGAGATCAAGGTGTCATGGCGGTGACGATGGAGATCATGACAGTGCTTTGGAGATGGAGATCAAAGGCACAAGATGATGATGGCCATATCATGTCACATATATTGATTGCATGTGATGTTTATCTTTTATGCATCTTATTTTTCTTAGTACGGCGGTAGCATTATAAGATGACCCCTCACTAAATTTCAAGGTACAAGTGTTCTCCCTGAGTATGCACCGTTGCTACAGTTCGTCGTGCCGAGACACCACATGATGATCGGGTGTGATAAGCTCTACGTTCACATACAACGGGTGCAAGCCAGTTTTGCACGTGCAGAATACTCGGGTTAAACTTGACGAGCCTAGCATATGCAGATATGGCCTCGGAACACTGAGACCGAAAGGTCGAATGTGAATCATATAGTAGATATGATCAACATAGAGATGTTCACCATTGAAAACTACTCCATCTCGTGACTAGAGGGATATGGATCACGTGATCATTTACATGACTAGAGGGATGTCTATCCAAGTGGGAGTTCTTTAGTAATATGACTAATTGAACTTAAATTTATCATGAACTTAGTCCTGATAGTTTTTGCATATCTATGTTGTTGTAGATCAATGGCCCGTGCTACCGTTCCCTTGAATTTTAATGCGTTCCTAGAGAAAGCTAAGTTGAAAGATGATGGTAGCAACTACACGGACTGGGTCCATAACTTGAGGATTATCCTCATTGCTGCACAGAAGAATTACGTCTTGGAAGCACCACTAGGTGCAAGGCCCGCTGCAGGAGCAACTCCGGACGTTATGAACGTCTAGCAGACTAAAGTTGATGACTACTCGATAGTTGAGTGTACCATGCTTTACGGCTTAGAATCAGGACTTCAAAGATGTTTTGAACGTCATGGAGCATATGAGATGTTCCAAGAGTTGAAGTTAATATTTCAAGCAAATGCCTGAGTTGAGAGATATGAAGTCTCCAACAAGTTCTATAGCTGCAAGATGGAGGAGAACAGTTCTGTCAGTGAACACATACTCAGAATGTTTGGGTACCATAACCACTTGACTCAGTTGGGATTTAATCTTCCTGATGATAGTGTCATTGACAGAGTTCTTCAATCACTGCCACCAAGCTATAAAGGCTTCGTGATGAACTATTACATGCAAGGGATGGAGAAGACAATTCCCGAGCTCTTCGCGATGCTAAAGGCTGCGGAGGTAGAAATCAAGAAGGAGCATCAAGTGTTGATGGTTGACAAGACCACTAGTTTCAAGAAAAAGGGCAAAGGGAAGAAGGGGAACTTCAAGAAGAATAGCAAGCAAGTTGCTACTCCCAGGAAGAAGCCCAAGTCTGCACCTAAGCCTGAAACTGAGTGCTTCTACTGCAAAGGGAGTGGTCACTGGAAGCGGAACTGCCCCAAGTATTTGGCGGATAAGAAGGATGGCAAAGTGAAAGGTATATTTGATATACATGTTATTGATGTGTACCTTACTAATTCTCATAGTAGCGCCTGGGTATTTGATACTGGTTCTGTTGCTCATATTTGCAACTCGAAACATGGGCTACGGATTAAACGAAGATTGGCTAAGGACAAGGTGACGATGCGATCTCCGTCGGCACGCTACCTCTACATCTACCTTCGGGATTAGTTTTAGACCTGAATAATTGTTATTTGGTGCGAGCATTGAGCATGAGCATTATATCTGGATCTTGTTTGATGCGAGACGGTTATTCATTTAAATCAGAGAATAATGGTTATTCTATTTATATGAGTAATATCTTTTATGGTCATGCACCCTTGATGAGTGGTCTATTTTTGTTGAATCTCGATCATAGTGATACACATATTCATAATATTGAAGCCAAAAGATGCAAAGTTAATAATGATAGTGCAACTTATTTGTGGCACTGCCATTTGGGTCATATTGGTGTAAAGCGCATGCAGAAACTCCATGCAGATGGGCTTTTGGAATCACTTGATTATGAATCACTTGATGCTTGTGAACCATGCCTCATGGGCAAGATGACTAAAACTCCGTTCTCCGGAACAATGGAGCGAGCCACTGACTTATTGGAAATAATACATACTGATGTATGCGATCTGATGAGTGTTGAGGCTCGCGGCGGGTGTCGTTATTTTCTGACCTTCACAGATGATTTGAGCAGATATGGGTATATCTACTTAATGAAACATAAGTCTGAAGCATTTGAAAAGTTCAAAGAATTTCAGAGTGAAGTGGAAAATCATCGTAACAAGAAAATAAAGTTTCTATGATCTGACCGCGGAGGCGAATATTTGAGTTACGAGTTTGGTCTTCATTTGAAACAATTTGGAATAGTTTCGCAACTCACGCCACCTGGAACACCACAGCGTAATGGTGTGTCCGAATGTCGTAACCGTACTTTATTAGATATGGTCCGATCTATGATGTCTCTTACCGATTTACCGCTATCGTTTTATGCTTTAGAGACGGCTGCATTCACGTTAAATAGGGCACCATCTAAGTCCATTGAGACGACACCATATGAACTGTGGTTTGGAAAGAAACCTAAGATGTTATTTCTTAAAGTTCGGGCTGCGATGCTTATGTGAAAAAGCTTCAACCTGGTAAGCTCGAACCCAAATCAGAGAAATGCGTCTTCATAGGATACCCAAAAGAAACTATTGGGTACACCTTATATCACAGATTCGAAGGCAAGACTTTTGTTGCTAAGAATGGATCCTTTCTAGAGAAGGAGTTTCGAGGAAAATAGAACTTGATGAGGTAATTGTACCTTCTCTTGAATTGGAAACTAGTTCATCACAGAAATCAGTTCCAGTGATGCCTACACCAATTAGTGAGGAAGTTAATGATGATGATCATGAAACTTTAGATCAAGTTACTACCAAACCTCATAGGTCAACCAGAGTATGGTCCGCACCAGAGTGGTACGGTAATCCTGTTCTGGAAGTCATGTTACTAGACCATGACGAACCTACGAACTATGAGGAAGCGATGATGAGCCCAGATTCCGCGAAATGGCTTGAGGCCATGAAATCTAAGATGGGATCCATGTATGAGAACAAAGTGTGGACTTTGGTTGACTTGCCCAATGATCGGCAAGCCATAGAGAATAAATGGATCTTCAAGAAGAAGACTGACACTGGCAGTAATGTTACTATCTACAAAGCTTGACTTGTTGCGAAAGGTTTTTGACAAGTTCAAGGAGTTGACTACGATGAGACATTCTCACCCGTAGCGATGCTTAAGTCTGTCCGAATCATGTTAGCAATTGCCACATTTTATGATTATGAAATTTGGCAAATGGATGTCAAAACTGCATTCCTTAAGGATTTCTTAAAGAAGAGTTGTATATGATGCAACCAGAAGGTTTTGTCGATCCTAAAGGTGCTAACAAAGTGTGCAAGCTCCAGCGATCCATTTATGGACTGGTGCAAGCATCTCGGAGTTGGAATATACGCTTTGATAATGTGATCAAAGCATATGGTTTTATACAGACTTGCGGTGAAGCCTGTATTTACAAGAAAGTGAGTGGGAGCACTACAGCCTTTCCTATAAGTATATGTGAATGACATATTGTTGATCGGAAATGATGTAGAATTTTTTGTAAAGCATAAAGGAGTTTTTCAAAGAAAGACCTTGGTGAAGCTGCTTACATATTGGGCATCAAGATCTATAGAGATAGATCAAGACGCTTAATAAGAATTTTCAATGAGTACATACCTTGACAAGATTTTTAAGTAGTTCAAAATGGAACAGTCAAAGAAGGAGTTCTTGCCTGTATTGCAAGGTATAAAGTTGAATAAGACTCAAAACCCGATAACGGTAGAAAATATAAAGAGAATGAAAGTCATTCCCTATGCCTCGGCCATAGGTTCTATAAAGTATGCCATGTTGTATACCAGACCTATGGTGTGCCTTGCCATGAGTTTGGCTAGGGGATACAATAGTGATCCAGGAGTAGATCACTAGACAGCGGTCAAAATTATCCTTAGGTACCTAAAGAGGACTAAGGAAATGTTTCTCGGTTATGGAAGTGACAAAGAGTTCGTCGTAAAGGGTTACGTCGATGCAAGCTTTGACACTGATCCAGATGACTCCGAGTCTCAATCTGGATACATATTGAAAGTGGGAGCAATTAGCTAGAGTAGCTCCATGCAAAGCATTGTAGACATAGAAATTTGCAAAATACATACGGATCTGAGTGTGGCAGACCCGTTGACTAAACCTCTCTCACAAGCAAAACATGATCACACCTTAGTACTCATTGGGTGTTAATCACATGGCGATGTGAACTAGATTACTGACTCTAGTAAACCCTTTGGGTGTTGGTCACATGGTGATGTGAACTATGGGTGTTAATCACATGGTGATGTGAACTATTGGTGTTAAATCACATGGCGATGTGATCTAGATTATTGACTCTAGTGCAAGTGGGAGACTGAAGGAAATATGCCCTAGAGGCAATAATAAAGTTGTTATTTTATATTTCCTTATATCATGATAAATGTTTATTATTCATGCTAAAATTGTTCTAACCGAAAACTTAGTACATGTGTGAATACATAGACAAAATAGAGTGTCCCTAGTATGCCTCTACTTTACTAGCTCGTTAATCAAAGATGGTCAAGTTTCGTGGCCATAGACATGTGTTGTCATTTGATGAATGGGATCACATCATTAGAGAATGATGTGATGGACAAGACCCATCCGTTAGCTTAGCATAATGATCGTTAAGTTTTATTGCTATTGCTTTCTTCATAACTTATACATATTCCTCTGAAAGAATTGGTCTAAGAAACTTGATGATGCATTATGGGCTTATAGAACTGCTTATAAGAACCCTATGGGTATGTCTCCGTATAAAATGATTTATGGAAAAGCATGTCACTTACCTCTTGAACTAGAACATAAAGCTTATTGGGAAATTAAAGAGCTCAACTATGATTTCAAACTTGTCGGTGAAAAGAGGCTATTTGACATTAGCTCACTTGATGAATGGAGAACCCAAGCCTATGAAAATGCCAAGTTGTTTAAGGAAAAAGTTAAAAGATGGCATGATAAAAGGATATAAAAGCGTGAGTTCAATGTAGGTGACCATGTCTTGCTATACAATTCTCGTTTAAGATTTTTTGCAGGAAAGCTTCTCTCTAAATGGGGAGGGCCTTACATTGTCGAGGAAGTTTATCGTTTCGGTGCCATCAAGATTAACAAGCCGAAGGGAATAACCCGAAGGTGGTAAACAGGCAAAGAATCAAACATTATATCTCAGGTACTCCCATAAATGTTGAAACCAATATTATTAATACTATAACACCAGAGGAGTACATAAGGGAGACCTAACAGAACGTTTCAGACTCCGAAAAGGAATAGGCATGTGGTACGGTAAGTAAACCGACTCCAAAACTTTTCCAATGGCATTTTTCTCCGTTTTGGAATATTTAAAAAATTAGGAAAGTTTAGAGTAGTCCGAGGAGTGCACGAGGAGGCGACAAGCCTGGGGGCGCGCCCTACCCCCCTGGGCGCTCCCCTGTGGCTTGTGGCCACCTCGTGTGCCCTCCAGACTCCGTTTTCTTGTGGAATACTCCTTTTGGTTGGTAAAAAATCATTATATAATCTCCCGAAGGTTTTGACCATCGTACCACGACAAAACCCTCTGTTCTTGTTTTGAGTTGTTTTTCTGACAGCTCTAGATCGCCATGACGTCTCCAAGCGCCCCCAAGGACAAGTTTTTCGAGAAGTTCATCAACCCTTACCTCGCGGAGGTGCTGCAACACCCTCAAACCATTGAGATGCGCGAGGGGGTGCTGCACATCCGCGATGTTGAAGGGCCAAAGACGACCAGAAGCGTGGAGGCAAGGCTCGAAGCAATGGAGTAGCAAGTCTTCAAGTGCCAAGGTATGGTGGAACGTGGACTCAATGCCAATCACTTGATGACCACGGAATTTACCCGTGACCACAAGCTGGACGCCAAGAATATCGGAGAGGCCATCTTCAAGCTTCATGAGAGAATCGAGCATCTCCAAGCCCAGATCTATGATCTGCAAAACCAAAACTGTGAGTATGAATACAGATTTAAGAAGATGAGTTTGGCTGTAGATTTTAGGATCCTGGAGACTCGATCATCTTTTTACGATGGTGAACCTATGCCTTGGAATATGGAGGATAAGATTCTTTCACCATCAACAACTCCATCATCTCCATCTCCAAAGAAAGAGATCTAAATACATGGGTATGGGCACTCCCCTTGGCTTGTGCCAAGCTTGGGGGAGGTGTCCCGGTATCGTATCACTATCACATCTTTACCTTTATCATTTTTCTTAATTTGATCCTTTTGGTTATATCTTTATATAGTAGAATAAAGTTTTTAGTATGATCTAGCTTTGAGTTTTGCTTTACGTTTCCTCTATGTAGTCGAGTCTGAGAGAGATATAATAAAGATTAGTTTTGAGTTGAGGGCTTTGCTTTCTTGCTATGATCATGAGAAAAAGAAAAAAGAAACGGAATAAAAGAAATAAAAGATTATATAATGATCTTATGGGAAGTGATGACTTCACATATAAAGAGTATGATGCATGAAATTTGTTGAAAGTTGACAAATATAGTTTTGGTCATTGTTGCAATTAATAGGAAGTAATAAAGAAAGAGAGGTCTCACATATAAATACACTATCTTGGACATCTTTTGTGATTGTGATCACGTATCAAAATATTATATGCTAAAAGGTTGATGTTGGACAAGGAAGACAACGTAATGGGTTACGTTTATTTATATCCGAATAGAAGTTATATTATTATGGATCCTCCAACATGTTGAGCTTGCTTCTCTCCCCTTGCTAGCCAAACCTTTTGCACCAAGTAGAGATACTACTTGTGCATCCAAACTTCCCTCAACCCAGTTTTGCCATGAGAGTCCACCATACCTACCTATCGATTGAGTAAGATCCTTCAAGTAAGTTGTCATCGGTGCAAGCAATAAAAATTGCTCTCTAAATATGTATGATCTATTAGTGTGAAGAAAATAAGCTTTATACGAACTTGTGATATGGAAGAAATAAAAGCGACAGACTGCATAATAAAGTTCTTTATCACAAGCGGCAATATAAAGTGACATTCTTTTGCATTAAGATTTTGTGCATCCAACCATAAAAGTGCATGACAACCTCTGCTTCCCTCTGTGAAGGTCCTATCTTTTTTTTTTTTACTTTCTACCTTTATACAAGAGTCATGGTGATCTTCACCTTTCCTTTTTGCACCTTTTCTTTTTGGCAAGCACTATATGTTGGGGAAAGATCCAGATATATATATCCACTCAGATGTAGGTTAGCATAAAGTATTATTGTTGACATTACCCTTGAGGTAAAAGATTGGGAAGCGAAATTATAAGCCCCTATCTTTCTCTGTGTCCGACTGAGGCTTTGAACCATTAAGTATCGCGTGGGTATTAGCAATTGTGAAAGACTAAATGATAGTTGAGTATGTGGACTTGCTATACAAAAGCTCTTACATTGAATCTTTACAATATTATGATAAATTGCAATTGCTTCAATGACTAAGATCATAGTTTGTTGATTTTCAATGAAGTTTCTGATTAATACTTTACCTTGTGAATGAATTGTCACTTCCCTCCAATAGCAGTTATGATGAGGATAGCAAAAGCACCCCAAGCAACCTGCCAAAAGCTGCAACAAGGACAAGGAGGAAGATAAATTTAGATTCAGAGGATGAAGATTTTGTTGTTGATGAGGAGGTCGCCTCAAAGAAGAAAGTGCTCAAGAAAGAGTAAGCTGCTGCAGTTGCTGCTGGCATCAAGCCAGGCATGAAGAAGAAGGCTCATGCAAGAAGAGTGCCTATGTCTAAAGCCAGAGCTTCAACTCAGGAGAAAGCCCAGCCAGCAAGTGGTGCTGGAAAGGAAAAGAAGGAAAGGAAAAGAGGAAGGTGGTGCAAGCTTGTAGATTCTATGGCTGAATTTGAGAAGCACTCATCTGATGAGGAAGAGGATCATGATGAAGAAGAGGATGCTGCACCATATCCCAAAGCACAGAAGCTCATGGGAGATGCAATCAAGTCAGGGGCTGCTCCCAAGCCCAAGACTGCTCCCAAGAAATCTGCACCAAAGAGATCTACCAGGAACATCCCTGCTGCTGAAAAGAACAAGGCCCCAGTGCCTGAGGTTCAGGAAGAGGAAGAGCCCCAAGTGCTTAGAAAGCTCAAGCCCAAAATTCCTGATCATGATGACACCCATCCTATTGCTGAGAACATGAAGGAAAGGAAATATGCAGGTCTCAGATTATGGAGACAGTCAGACCCCTATGCTACAAGAAGAAGGACTGCTATAGACTACAGGTTTCACACTAAGGAACAACAAGATTTCTATGAGACTGTCCTCTTGGACAAGAAGCCCATTGTTTGTGACATGAAATGGGTCGATTGGAAGTTCATTGACAACAATGAAGATCACTTTCCTGGAGTTCATGAGAGCTTCGGAATGAATGGAGTTGATGCTTTTGTGGGTCAGAAATTGACAAAATGGAATGATGAGTTGATCATGCAGTTTTATTTCACAACTCACTTCTACCCAGATGGCAAGATTGTCTAGATGACCGAGGGTACTAGGTACCAATATTCCATTGCAGAGTGGGCAAAGTTGATAAATGCTCCAGAAGAGGCAGATGATGATACTGATGTGTATGCCAAGCCCAGAAAAGATCACAACTCCATGGCACACATGTACAAGGAAATTCCAGATAATGCCTTGGAAACACATAAGTTTGGCTCAGTTTATTACCTTCTATCAGGGCTGCCAACAATCAACACTATCCTCAGGCATACTTTTTGCCCAAGTCTGTAGATCACTGTCGGTGTCAAAACTGGCGGATCTCGGGTAGGGGGTCCCGAACTGTGCGTCTAAGGCGGATGGTAACAGGAGGCGGGGGACACAATGTTTACCCAGGTTCGGGCCCTCTCAATGGAGGTAAATACCCTACTTCCTGCTTGATTGATCTTGATGATATGAGTATTACAAGAGTTGATCTACCACGAGATCGTAGAGGCTAAACCCTAGAAGCTAGCCTATGATTACGATTGTTGTTGTCCTACGGACTAAACCCTCCGGTTTATATAGACACTGGAGGGGGCTAGGGTTACACAGAGTCGGTTACAAGGGAGGAGATCTACATATCCGAACTGCCAAGCTTGCCTTCCACGCAAAGGAGAGTCCCACCCGGACACGGGACGAAGTCTTCAATCTTGTATCTTCATAGTCCAACAGTCCGGCCAAAGGATATAGTCCGGCTGTCCGAGGACCCCCTAATCCAGGACTCCCTCAGTAGCCCCTGAACCAGGCTTCAATGACGACGAGTCCGGCGCGCAGATTGTCTTCGGCATTGCAAGGCGGGTTCTTCCTCCGAATACTCCATAGAAGATTTTGAACACAAGGATAGTGTCCGGCTCTGCAAAACAAATTCCACATACCACCGTAGAGAGTAAAATATTTCCACGAATCTAATCTGCTGACAACTTTTCATAACGTGACATCACGCCACGGCCCGGTCATTATTCGAACCATTTTTCTCAACCAGCTACTGCACATATTGCGAGGCGGTTTTCTTGGCACGTCTTGTCGAAGCAGAGATCGTGTCCCCTTATCACGGGATTCTCATCAATACGGGTATGGGTAACCCAACCGTGCCTATTGGTATGACTCCTCGATTTTAGGCAAGTTCCAAACGGCCATGCGGAGGACGCTTGATATTCACCCTCTTTATAAAGGGGCCAAGGCCTGTCCTTTTCTTCTCGCGCTCGATCCTTCCCTTCCCCTACCTCGAATTCCAACATCCAAGGCTCAGGCTAAGTGCTTCGGACCTTCAATTATGTCCGGATCCAACCTTCAAGGCCGATGGATGGCCTCCTCTGTCACAGAGGAGGACATCAAGAAGCTAAGAGAAGCCAGGTATCTGACCACCGAAATGTCGCACAGGCTGCCCGCTCAAGGGCAGGTCATCCCCACTCCCGAACCCAACGAGAGTGTCGTATTTGTTTCCCACTTCCTCCGAGGGCTAGGCTTTAGTCTTGATACCTTTGTTAGAGGGCTTATGTTCTATTACGGGCTCGATTTCCACGATCTAGCTCCGGATTCCATTCTTCACATCTCGTCATTTATCGTTGTGTGTGAGGCCTTCCTCCACGTCACCCCGCACTTCGGCTTATGGCTCAAGACCTTTAATGTGAAGCCGAAGATGATTAATGGGTGACACGCAGAATGCGGAGGTGCCATAATAAGCAAAGGCGCCGACGCCCCATGGCCAAATGGTTCCTTCCCGGAGGTGTCCAGCTTATGGCAACGGGAGTGGTTTTATATCACAGCTCCCCGAGGTACTAAGTGGGTAGCCGCCCCTGCCTTCCGCTCGGGCCCCCCGCCACAACTAGCGTCATGGGTCAACAAGGGGCTGGACTGGGGGCCAGTAAATGATGTGCCGACATTACAGAGTCGCATCCGAGATCTCCTCCAGAGAGATATCAACCTTGTCAAGGTAATGCAAGTCATGCTAGTTCATCGAGTCCTGCCTTGCAAACGTCGACCTCTCCGTATGTGGGAGTTCAACCCGGAAGGACCGCGAACTATTCAGCAATTCTTCGGCGTGACGCTCGAAGAGATGTATGGATTGTTCTTCGGATCACGAATAAAGTGTCCGGACACCACCCAGGATGCGGGTCTGAGCTGCAATCGTCCAGATACCCATGTAAGTAATTCCGTGACCGAACACGCTGTCTTTTTATTTATCACAACATCATTCTGAAAAGTCGCTCTTTGACCAGGACTGGATAAAAAAGGCAAAGATGATCAGGTGTTCGGCCCCCCTTCCCGAAGGCTCACCGGATCCTGTACTATCCAGGATGCTTGAGCTTGCGCCTTATCAAGCGCCATCAGGGGAAGATAAAGGGAGGAATGAAGAAGCTACAAGTGGGCCTCACACATTACTCATCCAAACCGGGGGAATTATTGTCTCCGCGAAGGAGGATAATCGGGGAGAAGAATCTGAAATTCCCTCTCCCCAAGGAAGGAAAAGGACCGCCTCTGAAGACTTGGAAACAAGGGTTTCCAAACGAGGGAAGAAACCTTCGCCAGGGGGCCCTGCCCCGGAGGGCTTTCTTACCGCACAATGCCCGCAAGGGGATCAGCCCTCCACCGAGCTGTAAGTAAACAAGAGTGCTTTATAGTAAATATATCCTGCTTTATTTCTGAGGACAATAACCGAGACGTATGTCTTGTAGTTCGGATCGTAGCCCTTCTCAACAGAGTTTGTCTTCGGGGGATCTTCTTCCGGAGATGATGGAGAGTGAAACACCTCCCCTTGTCTCCCCGCCATGAGGGGCGGATGAACCTGAGGTGTCGTCACGGAGGCTTTCTCCTGATCCGCCAAGGCCAGAAGGTAACCCTTCGGCCACCCGAAGTCCGGAGTATTCGGCTCCTAAGGAGAGCAACAAAAAGAGTCCGGGACTGTCCGGTGCACGACCGGACGCGCTGACGGGTCTTCTGGAGCAAGCGGCTATCTCAGAGGCGCATCGTACTTTAATGGGTACGGTGGTTGAGAGGATTTCATCCGCCAAAAGTGGATTGCATGAAGCTTTTATGAGCCTGCTAAGAGGCTTTGAGGTACGCAAAGTAATGTGTATTTTTTTTTGATGATACCGCACACGCTAGGTGTGCCCTATGCAGATAGTAGCCCCTGAGACTCTGGTTGCTGTCCAAAGGCGGCAAACAGAGGATCATAGTCCGAGGTAATGATCATGCTGCTTTCGTGTGCAGGCGGCTGAGGGTCCGGTGGCTGGCCGGACTGCTGAGTTTGCCGAACTGAGGAGGCAGCTTGACGCGGCAGATGCCGACATCACGCTTGTGAACAAGCGGCTTGACGAGGCATAGGGTATGTATTTCCGGGTGGTCAACAAATATTAAGAGGAGCATAATGCTAGTATCTATAATATGTTATTTATTGCAGATGGAGCTGCCGCCGTGGAGACCCTTCGGGCGGAACTTGCCTAAGCCAAGGAACAAGCCAGGAGCAGCGATGTGGCCGCCTTTAGGGCGGCCGAAGAGTTAAAAGCCGAACAGGCTGCTCATCGCCAGAGCGAAGATAAAATAGCCAAGATGGCTGTTGAGCTGAAGGATGCCGCCAACCGGTATGAGCTTCTTGAAAAGGAAAGCCAGGCTAAAGCGGCGGACCTGAAGAAAGCCATGGTAGCAGCCAAGGAGGCCCGCTCTAAAATCAGAGCGGCGAAGGAGGAGCTTCGTCAAGCCGGAGATATCACAGCTGGGAAGCCCTTTTTGTTGCGGTCGAAGTTTGGAGATCCGAAGTATGCCCCTCCGGATCAGTTATGGAGTGCTGCAGACGCGTATTCGGACTTGGCAACGAGTGTTGCTGATGCGACTGAGTTTTTCAAGGATCAAAAAGATCACGAAGTGGAAAAGTTGTTCTGGTCGCAGTTCAGTGCTCCAACGCGTCCGCTGCTGTTAAATGAACAAATGACCGAGTGGGCTGACCTCCATAGATTGTCCGGACTTGCCATGAGGTCTGTCATGGATCATCTTTGGCCGGAAGGACCAAGGCCGAATAGTTATTTTAGTTTAGTGCAACGATTCCTTGGTGTTGTGCCGCATATCGACGCTGTAAAGAGGTCGGCATGCATAGAGGGTGCGCGGATGGCTCTTGCCCGTGTTAAGACATACTGGGCAGAGATGGAGGCCACCGCTGTTGCAACCCAGGGTCCGGCCGTAGGCCAGGTATCGGCCGAGCACTATTTTGAGGAAGTCCTAGAAGGTGCTCGTTCAATAGAGGCTCAGTGCTCGAAGAGTATCATGTTTGAGTGACATGTATCCCAATTGTAAGAACAATGCTATTTGGGTTATAAAGGCTGTGTTTATACTTTTGCCTGAAAGTATTATGATGCCTCCTGTGCGGCCGTTTATGTATATATATAACCTAAAAGTTTGCAGTCGTCGACTTCAGCCCCCACGCATATAATGCGGGGGTGTTCGAAAAAAGCGCGTATTCATACTTGACCCAACGTCTTGATCCATTAAGGAGGTGATAGCGCGGCGAACAAGGCAATCGGACTATATAGCTTTAACACTTTCACTTAGCCATAGGAGTTTGGCGATGGGGCTACTATATAGCCCCTGGTGCTTCCGCGCTCATCCGAATACGGGGCACGTACATACATGACCGGGAAACGGCCCTTCGTTAATGCGGAGGAATCGCGAAGATTCCGCTGGGTCATCGATTGACTAGTCTCGCGCTTTATCATGACAGTCAATTTTCGGCTTTCTCTACTGAGGTGCTCATCCAGATGAACCAGGGCACAATCGCAGTAGTTCTCCCGGTGCCACCTTAGCCGATAGAGCGGAACGTAAGGTAGCAAAACACAGGAGCCGGGCAAACCCAACTATTGACCAAAGACATGATTCGGAGCTGATGCATATAGGGCCAAACTCGCGACGCCGAACACTCCCTAAGGTATTTGGACTTTACAACATATACCGGGCTGAGTAACGCCCTTGATAATGAACCCTGAATTTCCAGGTACGTGTATTAGTCAGACGTGGCGAAATGCCACTAACGCCAGCATCCCTCTCGGTTGTGTTTAGTATCCGGAGGGTGTGAAGCAACAAGAGACAGTAAAAAAGGTTTACGCAGGGTATTAATCTAAAAAGAAACCTTTGAACGGGGCCCTGCTGCACGTCTGCGCATGTGTCTCCGTTGTGCTGTATCCTGGAAGGGTGTAGCACGATGATCATCTGCAAAAGAGAAAAACCCAGGTGAAAGTCTTCGTGCGGAAAAATTGGTTATTCTTAATGAACCATTAAAATTCAAGCTAAATGAGGTTAAGCCGAACTAAAGTTCTTTTTACATGCGGGAAGCCCCTAGCACCACCTATGGGGGTATATCCATTAACCCGGTCTCAGGTTTATCCGAGTTGTTACAGCTAGGGGTGCGCCGGACTCGTCTAGCCGTGTCCGCGGTCTTGACGACCGATCATTTATTCTGGTTGGAGAGGCCGTTCAGTGTTCGGCTGCTAAAGCCGCCACACGTTCTTCCGTACTTAAGGAACGCTCTATGCTTCCGCTAACTATGATGGTGCCATGTGGACCGGGCATCTTAAGCTTAAGATAAGCGTAGTGCGGTACCGCATTAAAACGAGCGAAGGCCGTTCTTCCGAGTAGTGCTTGATAGCCGCTTTGGAATGGAGCGATGTCGAAGGTTAACTTTTCACTTAGGAAGTTGTCGGGAGAACCGAATACAACCTCTAGTACTAGAGAGCCCGTACAGCGGGCCTCTGGGCCTGGTATTACTCCTTTAAAGGTAGTATTGCTTTGGCTGATTCTTGCCGGGTCTATCCCCATTTTGCGGACTGTGTCCTGATATATCAGATTAAGACTACTGCCGCCGTCCATAAGGACTCGGGTGAGATGGTATCCGTCAATTATTGGGTCTAGCACCAAGGCGGCCGATCCTCCGTGCCGGATACTAGTCGGGTGATCCCTGCGATTGAAAGTGATCGGGCAGACCGACCAAGGGCTGAACTTGGGGGCGACGGGCTCCATGGCGCATACGTCTCAGAGTGCGCATTTGCTCCTCCTCTTCGTTACGTGAATCATGTTCACTGTTTTGACCTCTGGTGGGAATTTTTTCTGTCCCCCAGTGTTTTGCTGGCGAGGCTCACCCTCGTCTTCACTTGGTGTCTCCCTCCCCTTGTGTTTGGCATTTAGCTTGCCGGCCTGCTTGAAGACCCAGCATTCTCTGTTGGTGTGATTTGCAGGTTTGTCGGAGGTGCCATGAATCTGACATAATCTGTCTAGAATCTTGTTTAGGCTGGACGGTCCATCTCTGCTGCCTTTGAATGGCTTTTTCCGTTGACCGGGTCGAGAGCCCGTGAATCCGGCGTTTACCGCCGTGTTATCTGGGTTGTCTTCATTGTTTCGATGCTTACTTTTATTGCGTCGTGGTTTTCCATTGCCATCCCTAACTTTGGATGTGCCTGGGTCACTGGTGCCGCTACGGGCCAGCCAACTATCTTCGCCCGCGCAAAAGCGGGTCATAAGGCTTGTTAGGGCTGTCATTGTCCTCGGTTTTTTCTGGCCGAGGTGTCTGGCGAGCCATTCGTCCCGGACACTGTGTTTGAAAGCCGCTAAGGCTTCGGCGTCCGGGTAGTCGACAATTTGATTCTTCTTAGTGAGGAATCTATTCCAAAGCTTTTGGGCTGACTCTCCGGGCTATTGAATTATACGACTTAAATCATCTGCATCCGGAGGTCTGACATAAGTCCCTTGAAAATTAGCCCTAAAATCATCTTCAAGCTCTTCCCAACTCCCAATTGAGTTTTCGAGGAGGCTCTTCAGCCAGTGCCGAGCTGGTCCTTTCAACTTTAGGGGTAAGTATTTGATGGCGTGGAGATTATCTCTGCGAGCCATGTGGATATGAAGGATAAAGTCCTCGATCCAGACCCCAGGGTCTATCGTTCCATCGTATGCCTCTATGTTCACGGGTTTGAATCCCTCTGGAAATTCGTGATCCAGCACCTCATCGGTGAAGCATAGGGGGTGCGCGGCACCCCTGTATTTGGATGTGTCATGGCATTCTGACGGTTGTAGTGTTCGGTTTTGCTTCTATGCCGGGGCTCGCTTCCTAGATCCGTAGATGGACCTGGTCATACCAGATTTTTTATGCAAGTCTTCATGTAGATCGTGAGCTGACTTATGCGCGACATTGTTAGCCGCCCTATCGCGGCCACGGGGTGGTCGATCCGGCTGATCGGCCGTTTTATTTTTCGGCTGTATGGGCTCTATAGCCTCGTCATCGAATTCAGGCAGCAGCTTGCGCTTTGGATAGCTCTTTGTGTGGCGACTGCCACCGTACTTTTCTGCAGTGTCAAGCACTTTGTTCCATCTACTGTTGAGTGTATTTTGTGCGGCCTTAAGCCTTTGCTTCTGCTTCTTCAGACTCCTCGCGGTGGCAATAAGCCTTCTATGGAGGTTCTCTTGCTCCAAGTGCCTTTCCGGGATGATGTGTGCGTCGTCGTCCGAACTGTTCTCTTCTCCGGAGACAGGTTGATTAGCTTTACCCTTGGCGTCGCCGTGATCGGACGGCGGCTCCGTACTATGTTCGCCGTCCGCTAGTTCATCCTGCTCTGTCGCTGGATCTATGTGGTCGTCGTTTCCTTTGGAGTCGACCGGGGTATTGTTTTTTCCTGCACTGTTTTCGCTGTTTTTGCCGAGGCGGGATTTGGAGTGGCGTCTACGTCGCTGCTTTGGTTGCTTCTCGAGGGAACTATCCTTCGCTGCATCCTTCTGTTCCTCATCATTGTTTTCTTTGGGTGTATCCACCGTATATATATCGTCTGATGAAGTGGCTGTCCAGCGCCTTGTGGGCGGTGGTTCCTATTCCTCTCCTGCATCGTCGTCCATACCGTCGATGTCTTCGGAATCAAAATCGAGCATGTCGGTTAGGTCGTCGACAGTGGCTATTAAGTGGGTGGTGGGTGGGGAACGGATTTCTTCGTCGTCCGCTTCCCACTCAAGCCGGACATAGTTCGGCCAAGGGTCTCCTGACAAGGAGAGAGACCTTAATGAATTTAGTACGTCGCCCAGGGGCGAGTGCTTAAAGATATCCGCGGAGGAAAACTCCATGATCGGCGCCCAATCAGATTCGATAGGTACGGACGCAGGCGGTTCGGAGCCGGTGGCCGGGGACGAATCCAAGTGACCGGCAACACGGGTCTCATAGGAGGTGAAATCAGTATTCGGCTCTATCGCCACCGAGTGTGCGGCCTCCGTGGCGGGGTCCATCCACCCGTCCTCGGATGGCGCACCTGATATAAGCTCGAATCCGTCAAAGATCAAATCTCCGCGGATGTCGGCAGTACAGTTTAAATTTCCAAACCTGACCTGACGGCCAGGGGCGTAACTCTCGATCTGCTCCAGATGGCCAAGCGAGTTGGCCCGCAGTACGAAGCCGCCGAATATGAAGATCTGTCCGGGGAGAAAAACCTCACCCTGGATTGCATCGTTGCCGATGATCGAAGAAGCCATCAAGCCTTATGGTGACGGCACAGTGGAACTCTCAATGAAAGCACCAATGTCAGCGTCAAAACCGGCGGATCTCGGGTAGGGGGTCCCGAACTGTGCATCTAAGGCGGATGGTAACAGGAGGCGGGGGACACAATGTTTACCCAGGTTCGAGCCCTCTCGATGGAGGTAATACCCTACTTCCTGCTTGATTGATCTTGATGATATGAGTATTACAAGAGTTGATGTACCACGAGATCATAGAGGCTAAACCCTAGAAGCTAGCCTATGATTATGATTGTTGTTGTCCTACGGACTAAACCCTCCGGTTTATATAGACACCGGAGGGGGCTAGGGTTACACAGAGTCGGTTACAAGGGAGGAGATCTACATATCCGAACTACCAAGCTTGCCTTCCACGCAAAGGAGAGTCCCACCCGGACACGGGACGAAGTCTTCAATCTTGTATCTTCATAGTCCAATAGTCCGGCCAAAGGATATAGTCCGGCTGTCCGAGGACCCCCTAATCCAGGACTCCCTCAATCACAGGATGATCAGAGGGCACTCCATCAACTTGCTACACATGTTTGATGTGCCAGAGAAATTCAAAGTGATGAGCTTAATAGTTGAAGCAATTAAGAGGACTGCAGCTGACCAGAAGAGATCATGTGGCTATGCTCCACATATTCAGATGCTCATAAATTCTAAGATGGGCACAAGCACTTACTTGCTAGATAGAGAGCACCTTCCCTTGAGGCCTAATTTTGAGGACAACACTGTTATTATGGATGCTTCACATTCAACTTCTGTTGAGGCTCAAGAGAAGACAGAGAAAGCACAGTCGAAATCAAGAGAGCCTTGAAAGGATCTTTGAGACAAAGCTACATGACTTGGATGTCAAAGTCACTGAGATTCAGCCTTCAGTTGAGAAGATACAAGAAGACCTTGAGGACAGGAGTGACAGGACAACCACAGATGCTTATCAGAGGGTTCCTAGAGCACACAGGTCGTCAGCAGTGCCAGTCACTGACACTAGAGCCACAACTTCAGCTCCTGCAGCCACAGCTTCAGTTGCCCCTCCAATGGCAACCCCTCCAGTTCCTCACACGTCAGCCGAAGTCTTCGCAGATGTTGTTCTCTCCATGCCATCTTCGCAAGATCATGCTTAGAGTGTCGTATAGCACTATGCATTTTAAAGCTTTTTGGTAACTTGTTGCCAAAGGGGGAGAAAGTGTATAGATCATACGCTTCGAGAGAGTGTGTGTTTTGCTTTTTATTGGTCTCTCTTGCTACTTGTTTGGTTGTGTTTGCTACAATATTTGTGCTTATGTGTGAGATACTTTTATGATCACGTGATGGATTTTACTATGCTTTATTGTGCTATGCTTGAATGATGATATCTCTTATATCTTGTGTATGATCTATCATATTTGTCTTGGTGATGAGTGCATGTTATATATGTTCTATCATTTTAAGCGCTCCACCAAGATGTATGTGACATGGAAGAGTAACCCATGAGCCTAATCGATTGTGCATTTGCATTCAAAAGCAAATCATAAATAATGCACAAATTTAGGGGGAGCTCTTGCTTATCACATACCTCTCAAAGCGACGATGTATTTCATTCTTATTATCATTTGTCGAAGCTTTGATCTATATGTTGTCATAAATTACCAAAAATGGGGAGATTGAAAGTGCAACTAATCCCTGGGTGGTTTTGGTAATTCATAACAACGTATAGCTCATTGAACTAATATCTTTCAAGATGATTATTTCAGAAAGTTCAATGATTGGCATGGCATGGACTAGAGATGTGGACCCCTCCAATTGCTAAGGTCAAATATTGGCAAAAGCTCAAGACGATTCATTTCTATTTTAGTGATCCAAGATCACATTGAGTCTATAGGAAAGCCAACACTATTAAAAGGGGATGAGGTGTTGCTTAATGGTCTACTTGCTCAAAATGCTTAGTGATATGCTCCAAAGCCCTCAACCACTTTCTCATATCCAAATATGTCCTAAACCTAAAGTCAAACTCGGCCCCACCGATTTGATTCATCTGGCGCCACCGAGTTCACTTGACATAGCCATAGCCAGAAACCCTAATCAGTTCGGTCTCACCGATAGGGATCTCGGTCTCACCGAGATGGGATTGCAAACTCTCTGTTTCCCTTCGTAACGTTTCGGTCTTACCAAAATGAGCGATCAGTCCCACCGATTTCGCAATGCAAACTCTCTGTTTCTCTTTCGTAACGTTTCGGTCTCACGGAAAGGAGCGATCGGTCCCACCGAGTTTGCCTGACCAACTCTCTGTTAACCTATTACTGAAATCGGTCTCACCGAGTTGAAGTAATCAATCAAATCAAGATCAAGTTGTGCCCTAACCCTAGCGCATCGGTCCCACCGAGTCGATCATGTCGGTCCCACCGAAAAACCTAAGTTCACATTTTGGACTGAATTGGTCTCACCGAATTCATATATTCGGTCTGAACGAGTTGTCTCTTTTGTGTGTAACGGTTAGATTTTGTGTGGAGGCTATATATACCCCTCCACCCTCCTCTCCATTTGAGAGCCATCAGAATGTGCCTACACTTCCACTATTCATTTTCTGAGAGAGAACCACCTACTCATGTGTTGAGACTAAGACATTCCAATCCAACCACAAGAATCTTCATCTCTAGCCTTCCCCAAGTTGCTTTCCACTCAAATAATCTTTCCACCATAGCCAAATCTGTGAGAGAGAGTTGAGTGTTGGGGATGTTGGGGAACGCAGTATTTTGAAAAATTTACCTACGATCACGCAAGGTCTATCTAGGAGATGCATAGCACCGAGCGGGAGAGTGTGTCTACGTACCCTCGTAGACCGAAAGCGGAAGCATTTAGTAACGCGGTTAATGTAGTCGAACGTCTTCGCGATCCAACCGATCCAAGTACCGAACGTACGGCACCTCCGCGTTCAACACACGTTCAGCTCGATGACGTCCCTCTGGCTCTTGATCTAGTTGAGGCCGAAGGAGAGTTCCGTCAGCACGACGGCGTAACGACGGTGATGATGAAGTTACCGGCGTAGGGATTCGCCTAAGCACTACGACAATATGACTGAGGTGTGTAACTGTGGAGGGGGCACCGCACACGGCTAAGACAAATCTTGGAGTGCCTTTGGGGTGCCCCCTTGTCCACGTATATAAAGGAGGGATGAGGAGGAGGCCGGCCTAGGAGGGGCGCGCCTATAGGGGGAGTCCAACTAGGATTCCCAATCCTAGTTGGAGTCCCCTTCCTTTTCCAATAGGGGAGAGAGGGAAGGAGTAGGAGAGGGAGAAGGAAAGAGAGAGGGCCGCCGCCCCCTCCCTAGTCCAATTCAGACTTGCCATGGGGGGCGCACGGCCACCCCTTGAGGCCCTTCTCTCCTTTCCCGTATGGCCCATTAAGGCCCACTACTTCCCCCGGCGAATTCCCGTAACTCTCCGGTACTCTGAAAAATACCCGAATCACTCGTAAGATTTCCAATGTCCGAATATAGCCTACCAATATATCGATCTTTACCTCTCGACCATTTCGAGACTCCTCGTCATGTCCGTGATCTCATCCGGGACTCCGAACAAACTTCGGTCATCAAATCACATAACTCATAATACAAATCGTCATCGAACGTTAAGCGTGCGGACCCTACGGGTTCGAGAACTATGTAGACATGACCGAGACACATCTCCGGTCAATAACCAATAGCGGAACCTGGATGCTCATATTGGCTCCTACATATTCTACGGAGATCTTTATCGATCAAACCGCATAACAATATACGTTGTTCCCTTTGTCATCGGTATGTTACTTGCCCGAGATTCGATCGTCGGTATCATCATACCTAGTTCAATCTCGTTACTGGCAAGTCTCTTTACTCGTTCCGTAATGCATCATCCCGCAACTAACTCATTAGTCACATTGCTTGCAAGGCTTATAGTGATGAGCATTACTGAGAGGGCCCAAACATACCTCTCCGATACACGGAGTGACAAATCCTAATCTCGATCTATGCCAACTCAACAAACACCATCGGAGACACCTGTAGAGCATCTTTATAATCACCCAGTTACGTTGTGACGTTTGATAGCACACAAGGTGTTCCTCCGGTATTCGGGAGTTGCATAATATCATAGTCAGAGGAACATGTATAAGTTATGAAGAAAGCAATAGCAATAAAACTCAACGATCAAAATGCTAAGCTAATGGATGGGTCTTGTCCATCACATCATTCTCTAATGATGTGATCCCATTCATCAAATGACAACACATGTGTATGGTCAGGAAACTTAACCATCTTTGATTAACGAGCTAGTCTAGTAGAGGCATACTAGGGACACTTTGTTTTGTCTATGTATTCACACATGTATCAAGTTTCCGGTTAATACAATTCTAGCATGAATAATAAACATTTATCATGATATAAGGAAATAAAATAATAACTTTATTATTGCCTCTAGGGCATATTTCCTTCAGTCTCCCACTTGCACTAGAGTCAATAATCTAGTTTACATCGCCATGTGATTTAACACCAATAGTTCACATCGTCATGTGATTTAACACACTATAGTTCACATCGCCATGTGACCAATATCCAAAGGGTTTACTAGAGTCAATAATCTAGTTCACATCGCCATGTGATTAACACCCAAAGAGTACTAAGGTGTGATCATGTTTTGCTTGTGAGAGAGGTTTAGTCAATGGATCTGCCACATTCAGATCCGTATGTATTTTGCAAATTTCTATGTCTACAATGCTCTGCATGGAGCTACTCTAGCTAAATGCTCCCACTTTCAATATGTATCCAGATTGAGACTCAGAGTCATCCGGACCGGTGTCAAAGCTTGCATCGACGTAACTCTTTACGATGAACTCTTTATCACCTCCATAACCGATAAATATTTCCTTAGTCCTCTTTAGGTAACTAAGGATAACTTTGACCGCTGTCCAGTGATCCACTCCTGGATCACTATCGTACCCCCTTGCCCAATTCATGGCAAGGTACACAATAGGTCTGGTACACAACATAGCATACTTTATAGAACCTATGGCTGAGGCATTGGGAATGACTTTCATTCTATTTCTATTTTTTTGCCGTGGTCAGGTTTTGAGTCTTACTCAACTTTACACCTTGCAATACAGGCAAGAACTCCTCCTTTGACTGTTCCATTTTTAACTACTTCAAAATCTTGTCAAGGTATGTACTCATTGAAAAATCTTATCAAGCGTCTTGATCTATCTCTACAAACACTCCTTTATGCTTTCCAGAAATTTCTTCATCATTTCCGATCAATAATAATGTCACTCACATATACTTATCAGAAAAGCTGTAGTGCTCCCACTCACTTTCTTGTAAATACAGGCTTCACCGCAAGTCTGTATAAAACTATATGCTTTGATCAACTCATCAAGGCGTATATTCCAACTCCGAGATGCTTGCATCAGTCCATAGATGGATCGCTGGAGCTTGCACATTTTGTTAGCACCTTTCGGATTGACAAAACCTTCTGGTTGCATCATATACAACTCTACTTTAATAAATCCATTAAGGAATGCAGTTTTGACATCCATTTGCCAAATTTCATAATCATAAAATACGGCAATTGCTAACATGAATTGGACAGACTTAAGCATCGCTATGGGTGAGAACGTCTCATCGTAGTCAACTCCTTGAACTTGTCGAAAACCTTTCGCAACAAGTCGAGCTTTGTAGATAGTAACACTACTATCAGCGTCCATCTTCCTCTTGGAGATCCATTTATTCTTAATGGCTTGCCGATCATCGGGCAAGTCCACCAAAGTCCACACTTTGTTCTTATACATGGATCCCATCTCAGATTTCATGGCCTCAAGCCATTTCGCGGAATCTGGGCTCATCATCGCTTCCTCATAGTTCGTAGGTTCATCATGGTCAAGTAACATGACCTCCAGAACAGGATTACCATACCACTCTGGTGCGGATCTTACTCTGGTTGACCTACGAGGTTCGGTAGTAACTTGATCAGAAGTTCCATGATCATCATCATTAGCTTCATCACTAACTGGTGTAGGCATCACCGGAACTGATCTCTGTGATGAACTACTTTCCAACTCGAGAGAAGGTACAATTACCTTGTCAAGTTCTACTTTCCTCCCACTCACTTCTTTCGAGAGAAACTCCTTCTCTAGAAAGGATCCATTCTTAGCAACGAATATCTTGCCTTCGGATCTGTGATGGAAGGTACACCCAACAGTCTCCTTTGGGTATCCTATGAAGACACATTTCTCCGATTTGGGTTCGAGCTTATCAGGTTGAAGCTTTTTCACATAAGCATCGCAGCCCCAAACTTTAAGAAATGACAACTTAGGTTTCTTGCCAAACCACAGTTCATACGGTGTCGTCTCAACGGATTTAGATGGTGCCCTATTTAAAGTGAATGTAGTTGTCTCTAATGCATAACCCCAAAACGATAGTGGTAAATTGGTAAGAGACATCATAGATCGCACCATATCTAATAAAGTACGGTTACGACGTTCGGACACACCATTACGCTGTGGTGTTCCAGGTGGCGTGAGTTTGTGAAACTATTCCACATTGTCTTAAATGAAGGCTAAACTCATAACTCAAATATTCGTCTCCGCGATCAGATCATAGAAACTTTATTTTCTTGTTATGATGATTCTTCACTTCACTCTGAATATTTTTGAACTTTTCAAAATGTTTCAGACTTGTGTTTCATTAAGTAGATATACCCATATCTTCTCAAATCATCTGTGAAGGTCAGAGCCTCAAAACTTATCGGACCACATACATCGGTATGTATTATTTCCAATAAGTTTGTAACTCGCTCCATTGTTCCGAAGAACGGAGTTTTAGTCATCTTGCCCATGAGGAATGGTTCGCAAGCATCAAATGATTCATAATCAAGTGATTCCAAAAGTCCATCTGCATGGAGTTTCTTCATGCGCTTTACACCAATATGACCTAAACTGTAGTGCCACAAATATGTTGCACTATCATTATCAACTTTGCATCTTTGGCATCAATATTATGAATATGTGTATCACTACGATCGAGATTCAATAAACCATTCACATTGGGTGTATGACCATAGAAGGTTTTATTCATATAAAGGGAACAACAATTATTCTCTGACTTAAATGAATAACCATATTGCAATAAACATGATCTAATCATATTAATGCTCAACACAAACACCAAATAACATTTATTTAGGTCCAACACCAACCCCGAAGGTATGGAGTGTGCGATGATGATCTTATCAACCTTGGAATCACTTCCAACACACATCGTCACCTCGCCCTTAACTAGTCTTTGTTCATTTTGAAACTCCTGTTTCGAGTTACTAATCATAGCAACTGAACTAGTATCAAATACCTTGGGGTTACTATGAACACTAGTAAAGTACACATCAATAACATGTATTCAAATATACTTTTGTTCAATTTGCCATCCTTATTATCCGCCAATTATTTGGGGTAGTTCCACTTCCAGTGATTAATCCCTTGCAGTAGAAGCACTCGGTCTCAGGCTTAGGTCCAGACTTGGGCATCTTCACTTGAGCAGCAACTTGCTTGCTGTTCTTCTTGAAGTTCCCCTTCTTCCCTTTGCCCTTTTCTTGAAACTAGTGGTCTTGTTTAACCATCAACACTTGATGCTATTTCTTGATTTCTACCTTCACTGATTTCAGCATTGTGAAGAGCTCGGGAATTACTTTCGTCATCCCTTGCATATTATAGTTCATCACGAAGTTCTAGTAACTTCGTGATAGTTACTAGAGAACTTTGTCAATTACTATCTTATCTGGAGGATTAACTCCCACTTGATTCAAGCAATTGTAGTACCCAGACAATCTGAGCACATGCTCACTGGTTGATCTATTCTCCTCCATCTTGTAGGCAAAGTACTGTCAGAGGTCTCATACCTCTTGACACGGGCATGAGTATGAAATACCAATTTCAACTCTTGGAACATCTTATATGCTCCGTGGAGATCAAAACATTTTTGAAGTCCCAATTCTAAGCCGTAAAGCATGGTGAACTAAACTATCAAGTAGTCATCATATCGAGCTTGCCAACTGTTCATAACGTCTGCATCTGCTCCTGCAATAGTTCTGTCATCTAGCGGTGCATCAAGGACATAATTCTTCTATGCAGCAATGAGGATAATCCTCATATCACGGACCAAGTCCGCATCATTACTACTATCATCTTTCAACTTATTTTTCTCTAGGAACATATCAAAAATAAACGGGGAGCTACATCGCGAGCTATTGATCTACAACATAATTTGCAAATACTATCAAGACTAAGTTCATGATAAATTAAAGTTCAATTAATCATATTACTTAAGAACTCCCACTTAGATAGACATCCCTCGAGTCATCTAAATGATCACGTGATCCATATCAACTAAACCATGTCCGATCATCATGTGAGATGGAGTAGTTTTCAATGGTGAACATCTCTATGTTGATCATATCTACTATATGATTCACGTTCAACCTTTCGGTCTTAGTGTTCCGAGGCCATATCTGCATATGCTAGGCTCGCCAAGTTTAACCCGAGTATTCTGCACGTGCAAAACTGTCTTGCACCCGTTGTATTTGAACATAGAGCTTATCACACCCGATCATCACGTGGTGTCTCGGCACGACGAACTGTCGTAATGGTGCATACTTAGGGAGAACACTTATACCTTGAAATTTTAGTGAGGGATCATCTTATAATGCTACCGCCGTACTAAGCAAAATAAGATACATAAAAAGATAAACATCACATGCAATCAAAATATGTGACATGATATGGCCATCATCATCTTGTGCCTTTGATCTCCATCTCCAAAGTACCGTCATGATCTCCATCGTCACCGGCATGACACCATGATCTCTATCAACGTGTCGTCACATGGTCGTCTCGCCAACTATTGCTATCGAATAGCGATAAAGTAAGCAATTATATGGCACTTGCATCTTATGCAATAAAGAGACAACCATAAGGCTCCTGCCAGTTGCCGATAACTTTAACAAAACATGATCATCTCATACAACAATTTATATCTCATCATGTCTTGACCATATCATATTACAACATGCTCTGCAAAATCAAGTTAGACGTCCTCTACTTTATTGTTGCAAGTTTTACATGGCTGCTACGGGCTTCTAGCAAGAACCGTTCTTACCTACGCATCAAAACCACAACGATTTTTCGTCAAGTGTGATGTTTTAACCTTCAACAAGGACCGGGCGTAGTCACACTCGATTCAACTAAAGTTGGAGAAACAGACACCCACTAGCCACCTGTGTGCGAAGCATGGTGGTAGAACCAGTCTCATGAACGCGGTCATGTAATGTCGGTCCGGGCTGCTTCATCAAACAATACCGCCGAATCAAAGTATGACATGTTGGTAAGCAGTATGACTATTATCGCCCACAACTCTTTGTGTTCTACTCGTGCATATAACATCTACGCATAGACCTGGCTCGGATGCCACTGTTGGGGAACGTAGTATTTGAAAAAAATTACCTACGACCACGCAAGATCTATCTAGGAGATGCATAGCAATGAGCGGGGAGAGCGTGTCTACGTACCCACGTAGACCGAAAGAGGAAGCGTTTAGTAACGTGGTTGATGTAGTCGAACGTCTTCGCGATCCAACCGATCCAAGTACCGAACGTATGGCACCTCCGCGTTCAGCACATGTTCAGCTCGATGATGTCCCTCGGGCTCTTGATCCAGTTGAGGCCGAAGGAGAGTTCCGGCAGCACGACGGTGTGGCAACGGTGATGATGAAGTTACCGGCGCAGGGCTTCGCCTAAGCACTACGACGATATGACCGAGGTGTCTAACTGTGGAGGGGGGCACCGCACACGGCTAAGACAAATCTTGGAGTGCCTTTGGGGTGCCCCTGCCCACGTATATAAAGTAGGGAGGAGGAGGCCGGCCTAGGAGGGGCGCACCTATAGGGGGAGTCCAACTAGGATTCCCAATCCTAGTTGGAGTCCCCTTCCTTTTCCAAGAGGGGAAAGAGGGAAGGAGTAGGAGAGGGAGAAGGAAAGAGAGGGGGGCGCCGCCCCCTCCCTAGCCCAATTCGGACTTGCCATGGGGGGGGCGGCCACCCCTTGAGGCCCTTCTCTCCTTTCCCGTATGGCCCATTAAAGCCCACTACTTCCCCCGGCAAATTCCCGTAACTCTCCGGTACTCCGAAAAATATCCGAATCACTCGGAACCTTTCCGATGTCCGAATATAGCCTTCCAATATATCGATCTTTACCTCTCGACCATTTCGAGACTCCTCATCATGTCCATGATCTCATCCGGGACTCCGAACAAACTTCGGTCATCAAATCACATAACTGATAATACAAATCGTCATCGAATGTTAAGCGTGCGGACCCTACGGGTTCGAGAACTATGTAGACAGGACCGAGACACATCTCCGGTCAATAACCAATAGCGGAACCTGGATGCTCATATTGGCTCCTACATATTCTACGAAGATATTTATCTGTCAAACCGCATAACAACTTACGTTGTTCCCTTTGTCATCGATATGTCACTTGCCCGAGATTCGCTCGTCGGTATCATCATACCTAGTTCAATCTCGTTACGGAAAGTCTCTTTACTCGTTCCGTAATGCATCATCTCGCAAATAACTCATTAGTCACATTGCTTGCAAGGCTTATAGTGATGAGCATTACCGAGAGGGCCCAGAGATACCTCTCCGATACACGGAGGGACAAATCCTAATCTCAATCTATGTCAACTCAACAAACACCATCGCAGACACCTGTAGAGCATCTTTATAATCACCCAGTTATGTTGTGAGGTTTGATAGCACACAAGGTGTTCCTCCGGTATTCGGGAGTTGCATAATATCATAGTCAGAGGAACATGTATAAGTCATGAAGAAAGCAATAGCAATAAAACTCAACGATCAAAATGCTAAGCTAACGGATGGGTCTTGTCCATCACATCATTCTCTAATGATGTGATTCCGTTCATCAAATGACAACACATGTCTATGGTCAGGAAACTTAACCATCTTTGATTAACGAGCTAGTCTAGTAGAGGCATACTAGGGACACTTTGTTTTGTCTATGTATTCACACATGTATCAAGTTTCCGGTTAATACAACTCTAGCATGAATAATAAACATTTATCATGATATAAGGAAATAAAATAATAACTTTATTATTGCCTCTAGGGCATATTTCCTTCAGGGGAGACTATCATTTGAAGCACAAGAGCAAGGAGTTCATCATCAACACACCATCTATTACCTTTTGGAGAGTGGTGTCTCCTAGATTGGTTAGGTGTCACTTGGGAGCCTCCGACAAGATTGTGGAGTTGAACCTAGTAGTTTGTAAGGGCAAGGAGATCGCCTACTTCGTGAAGATCTACCCAAGTGAGGCAAGTCCTTCGTGGGCGATGGCCATGGTGGGATAGACAAGGTTGCTTCTTTGTGGACCCTTCATGGGTGGAGCCCTCCGTGGACTCGCGCAACCGTTACCCTTCGTGGGTTGAAGTCTCCATCAACGTGGATGTACGATAGCACCACCTATCGGAACCACGCCAAAAATCTCCGTGTCTACATTGCGTTTGCCACTCCAAACTCTTCCATTTACCTTCATATGCAATGATTTACATTCCGCTGCTATACTCTTAGAATTGCATGTGTAGGCTGATTGCTTGACTCGTGCCAAGTTGTTAAAATCTACCAAGACTTAAAATTGGGAAAAGGCTAGATTTTTATTTGGTCAAGTAGTCTAATCACCCCCCTAGACCTACTTTCGATCCTACACCCTGTTTTAAATTTTTTAGGGCATTTAAATATTTTATAAAAGGTTGGTTCTTATATGTTAATTACTTAGAGAATATTTGCAACCCAACGAACATTTTTGGCCTTTTAAATTTTGATGAAATAATTTGGCATGCAATTTGAATCTAAGTTTGATTTGGGACAAAGTGATGATTAGCAAATTAATTGTGATGACTTGGCAGTCATTTGTTGGTGTAATATCTTCCTACCTTGTGTTTTGGAGATTGTTGACAGAAACAGGTATGGACTAATTTGTTTGCTAGTGCACACAGAGAGAAAAGTCCATACACAACCGAAGAGAATGTTGTCTCTGGTGCTGAGTTCGAGGAACTTCACCGAAGCATATCTGTGCTGCAGAGAAGATCAAGCTATATCTATTGAAGTGATAGAGTCGAGAAGATTAATGTGAAGAAATTGACCCCTCGAAAGTTTTCTGCTATAGCGAAGCTTTTGCCTCGAAAACCATCGTCCGAAGAAAATGACTGCAACGATTGAAGTCAAAGACAAAGTGAAGACATAGTATTCATTTAGTTTTTCATCTTTGAGTCTTTTGAGTCATAGGACCTCCGTACTATTAAGAGGGGTATAGGTTCTCGATGCTTAGATCAGCTGTGATGCTTAGCTACAACCTATGAAAGATGCGAGAGAAATATCTTTGTGCTCCAAGTAAATACTCGCCAGCAAGAGCCTGTGATATTCTTCACTGCGAGAGATTTGCCTCGGACCGAAGAGTTAGCATTTTTTGCTGTTCAAGAAATGTTACCGTTGTGCTCAAATCCGACCTTTGGAATCGCGTCATTAGGCCATTGGCTGAGACCGATGTCCAATTTGGTCATTTCCCTCCTGCGAAGGCTGCGGCTATAAATAGCCACCCCGCTCCAACGTTATCCCTTGGCTGCTCCGCTTGAGATTTCTGAGAAGATTGTTTTGAGCAACCCCTCTCCGAGTGATTTGAGTTCAAGATCCACCGAGAGAAAACCAAGAGCACAAACTTAGACAGTGGTTTGGCATCACAACAGTTCTGAGTGAGAGTTCTTGTACCTATTACTCATGAGAGCTGCGCACTCTCTAGACGGATAGGTTTGGCTTCGAGTGTTGAAGAGTTGTTGTCTTCACCGAGCCTGATCTTCATCAACCAAGAGTGATTGTGGTTTGCGAAGGTCGACCGAAGGTTTGGATATCGCCGACAAGGATCTACCACTAGTGAAATCAACCTGAATCTGATCAACTCTGTGTTGAAGGAGAATAGGGTGAAGAGAGTTTATCTTCCATGTTAAGTCACAGCCCCTCCAACCAGACGTAGCCCTTTGGTAGAAGGGTGAACTGGTCTACCAAATCTCTTGTCGCCATAGAGCACCACTGGTTCTATTTATTCTACTGCATTTCTTTCAGTAGTTATTATTCGTGCTCTATGCCATTAGATTCTCTGATCATTGATTGTTCTATGTCATGTCATTTACTTCACTTATCTTCGTCTTTATTTCTCAGTTGAAAGTTTTTATCCTTGTTCCCTGTGTGTCCCTCCTGTTGCATTTACTTCAGTTTTAGTTATGTTTTGCCTCATTCTGTTCCACATGTTTGCATGTTGCATAACCCTCATTGTAGTTAAACCCATTATCATTCAAGCTCGCTCTGTTGTAAATGCTTTTCTTGATGAATATGCCTCTGACGAAGAAATCTGATTCAGTGCATTTCTCTCAATACCCTATTCTGCTGCGTTGTGTGGATTAAGTTTCAAAGATTTCGAAAGAAAATTTTAATCTCCCATTCACCTCCCCCCCTCTGGTCGATATACTCTCGGTCCTAACATCATTAGCAGGAGTTACTGTACCATGATTATCGGGGTGTTACATGGCTCGAGGGATCTATTCCATTGGAGATAGACCTCAGTAGTCATTATCATCACCCTCTTGTAACATCGTCTCACGAGGTGCTCTCACATCAATTTAAAACAAAACAGGAGTAGTGTGTTACCTCAATCATGAGGGCCCAAACCTGGGTACAATCTTTGTGCGAACTCTCCTCTGGTACTTTCTGGATACACTTTCCACCCTACCGAGGGCATTGACGGGTTTCTGCACCATCAGTTGGCACGCTAGGCATGGCCTGCTTCGGCCGGAGACCGACTCCAGATTGGATCTTCCATCAGGACCAGCAGTCTCGCGTCGGGTAGAGACTCGTTTTCGGCTCCCTCACCTTTATTTAAAAAAGTAAATTATGTATTTAAAAAATGTTAAACACACACACACACACACACATATATATATATATATATAAATGTTTTTGATGTATATAAAAAATATACATTGTGTGTGAAAAATATTTATTCCTATTAAAAATGTTCACCATGTATTTTTAAAATGTTGAACATGCAATCAAATAAGTGTTCAAAACTTGTATTTAAAACAAAGTGTTGAGTGTATATTTGGAAAATAGTGAAAACCAAGAAAAAACAAAGGAAAGAAACAAAGGAAAGAAACAAAACCGAAGAAAAGTAAGAAATAA
>NC_057799.1:401030998-401097509 GCF_018294505.1 Triticum aestivum
AAACAAACACAGAACAAATAAAAATAGACGCGCTGCTACAGTGATGGTCCGGCCCGCTCGCACGGGAGCTCCTACTGGACGCTCGTTGCGTCCAACAGGGCGCCGACGCACAGGGGCCACAGGGGGCGACGCGACTTTCGCACAGGCACGTCGCCGCGGTGCGCCGATTGGGCCGGCCCATTGGAATGTGCTGCAAATACCCGGTGATAAATTGCAAAAATTAGCAGGGCGTGATGGCTGGAAATCGAACACAGAGCACTGGCGACTTGCACTAGCGCGCTACTAGCCACTAGGATGGAAGAGCTCAGTTGACCAAACTACAGCGGAAACCTACAAGAACTAAAGAAAGTATAAGACTGTTTGAAAAACATCGTTTACGATTTTCCAAATAGCAAAAACAAAATGTGAATGTTTTATCAAACGCGAACATGATTAGTATTTTTTACAAATTTTGAGATAACTCAAACATTTTTCAACACACAAACGAATTTTGGAGACGCGAACATATTTTTTAGAACGGAAACATTTTTTAAACTACCCAAATAACTGAACAGGAACAATTTTTCAAATTTCAAAACAAAATTTGGAAACACAAACAACTTTTGAATTTCCCAAACATTTTTGGAATTTGTGACATTTCTTTAAAGCACAAACATTTTCTGGATCTTGAGAACAAATTTTGAAACGGAGAACAAATTTGGAAGCACGAACAATTTTTTAAAGCACAAACATCTTTTGAATCTTCAGAACAAATTTAGAAATGAAGAACAAATTTGGAAGCGCGAAAAATTTTTAAAGCACGAACATTTTTTGAATCTTGAAAACAAATTTTGAACCCGAACAAATTTGGAATCGCAAACAATTTTTTAAAGCACGAACATTTTTTGAATCTCGAGGACAAATTTTGAAATAGGGAAATTTTTTGAAAAATTCCGAACAAATTTGGAAGCGCGAACAATTTTTTAAAGCACAAACATTTTTTTGAATCTTGAGAACAAATTTTGAAATAGGGAACAATTTTGAAAAATCCCGAACAAATTTGGAAGCGCGAACATTTTATGAAATCCGGTATATTTTCTGCATTTCGAAAGTTTTGAACTTTTTTGTGTAACGGGAACAAATTTTGAATTTGGAGAACATTTTTTCGAAAACTGAAAATTTAAAAAAATACGAACAAAATTTGAATATTTTGAATTTCTTTTGAAAAAAAGAGAAGAAAAAGAAAAGGAAAAAGAAAGAAAACAAACAAAAAATCAGGAACATTTTTTGAAATTGTGAACAAAATTTTGAAAATGTGAAAACTTTTCAAAAATACGAACAAAGTTTGATAAAAAGAACATTTTTTAGAATTCTGAACCATATTTGAACTTTTTGAAAAGCTTAAAAAGAAAAAGGAAAAATATTAAAAAATAAAAAATAAAGAAAACGTGAAAAAAGAAAGAACAGAATAAGACTGAAGAAAAACCAAAAAGAACCAGTAGAAGGAACAAAAGTTTTTTGGAATTACCGTAAACTGGTTTTAAGTTTGTCGTCGCTTTTAGGTTCTTTAAGTTTAGCATTGTTTTTCTTACAGACCAGTTTTGCTGTTTTTAATATCGCGAAGCGAAACCATTCAAATGGGCCAGCCCAGGGTGAGCTGCGCCCTGTGCGAAGCGGCGACTACTTGCCGCAGTTAGCGGCGAATAGGGAATTCTCGCTCGCACCGCGCCTCAGGCGAGAGAAGCTACCATCTCGCGTGAAGCGAGCCCGGGCTCAGATAAGTCCAGGTGTGCAACAGTAAAAAAAAATGAAATAGTAAAAATTACAAAAAATCCAAGTTTTTTTGTGGTGCAACATGCTTATGGACGTGATGTCCATGCAAAATTTGATGAAGTTTGGTCATTCGAGAAGCTCATGGCAAAAAGACAATTTCCGGATGTGTGATAAACTTATTGAAAAAACGTTGTTCACACCTGATTTTTTGTTTTTTGCAAGATCTCCTTGAATGTTCAAACACCCTGAAATTTTGCAGAAATATCATGCATTTGAGCATCTTGCATCACAAAAAAAAATGTTTTTTTTGCTATTCATTAGGTTTTTTACGAGGATACTGTTCACTAGGTATAGATGAGCCCGGAAGCCGCCTCCTCTTCCTCTTCCTCCAAGAAAGAAAGTTAGGGTTTGTGCCTCTCGCTGGCGCCGGTGCAAGTCCGCCTCGTCTCCGGTGGCCCTAGGGCCATGGAGGCGCGGTGGATCCTGGCAAGGGCCGGCGGGAGGGCTCCATTTTTAGTCAATTTTTTCAATCTTGTTAGGGTTTGTGTCCTGCTCAGGAAGGCGAGACGACGGCGGCTCCCTGAAGATGGAATAAAGGTCTTCCTGCCTAGCCCCCGTTCCAGCGATGCATCTAGCATCGTTGGTGGGCGTGTGGAGGTGTGTCTCTGGCCGATCTATCTTTGATGGATTTGCTCGGATCTCGTCATTGTTCGTCTACGTTCGTGTGTCTTCGGTTTGGATCCTTCCGATCTACGTTATTTTTCATCGGCGGCGGTTGTTGTTCTGGGATGCTGGTCCTATGGGCTTAGCACGAAGACTTCCCGACTGTCTACTACAACAAGTTGTGCCCGACTCCGGCGATGGAGGGGCGATGACGGCGGCGCGCCTTCGGCTCGCTTCAGTGCTTGTAGTCGTCGCTAGGTGGTCTACGAATCTGGATGTAATTTTTATTTCTGGTGTTTGTTGTACTGCCATGATTGAAGATGAATAGATTGAAAGTTTTTCAAAAAAAGAATTTTCGGATATAGCTCCCGCTATTTATTTATTTTTGAGTAAAAAGCTCCCGCTATTGTAGGCTTCTAAATAGTCGCCTGCATGCAATCCTTTGGGCTTACATGGCCTTGGTACTAGTAAGCCCAACAATCCTGTAGGCTGTACCTGAGAACGTATTCGATTATTCGGCCCGCTCTAACTGTGCGGAAACACTCCCGGAAATACCAAGATTATTACTCTCGCACCTTCTCTCCCTTCGTTAGCTCGACTGGCTTCCCCGTTCGTCTCCCCCAGATTTCTCACGCCAACACCGCCGAGCTCTCCCCCGGAAAACCGGAAAACGCCTCCTGGTCTCCGACCCCGGAGGCACGCCACCTCGAAGGAATCCCCCCTCTCCCATTCGTCGTCGTCCACCTCCGCGCTACTGGACAGATCCATCCGTGCTCGGATCGCTTCCTTCTGTTGGTAACGAACCCTAACTTCCCTGGATTATTCGAGACTTTTAGTGTATGATTTCCCATCGCGTTAGCAATCTGACGCAAAAATAAATAAATCTGTGCTTTGGTGGGTAGTTTGTTCTGGATTTCACTGTTGCGGCCTGAGTGGTCTTTGTTAGTACTACTACGCAGAGATCAGGTGCTGGCTCGACCTGGTGTGTGCTGCAAGCCTGTGTGCTTTGTTAGAGTGGAGATATTGGATCTCGCTAAGGGCAGCATGGTTTTCCCCTGTCTTGGCTGTTTATTCTGATATTAGGGTTTAGGGATTCTGGTTATGGTGGTAATTAGACTTAGGAATTCTTGTTACGACCTAGCTTGGTGAAGTGTATTGTCAGTTCTACTGAGTTATAAGAGGCACTGGTAGCACTGTGTTTTACCGTGATGTGCTGAATCGTACACCATATCAATTTTGATTTATTCCAACTTAACACCCCGGATGATTCTTTGTCCAGTTAGATCTTGGGACACTGTTGAGAGACGGTTGATTCTGCCCACTGTTGCACTCTGGGAATTACCCTGCAGATCTGAAGAACATGGTTACACTACCTAACTTAACAAAAGTGGATGAGCTTTGCATGTAGTAGCTTCTTTTGACTAGAACTATTATTATGGAGCTGCAAGGTGAGCGTCTTCCCCACATGCAGTTGTAATGTGGCTGAATTTGTAAATGTCAAGATCATGTGCCCGCTTAGATATTCCAGATAGTGATAGACCTGTCTTAGATAATTGCTAAACTATATTTTCCTTGCTTTCAGAAGAAGGCATATGTATTGATTGGAAATTCATGCACGCCGATATGTTTCCATTTTTTCCTCTATTAGTTGGAGGCATCGTGAGGGCAGGCCTGGCGCAGTGGTGAAGTCCTCCCCACTTGTGCCAAGAGGTCCTAGGTTTGAACCAGCCTCTCTGCATTGCACTTTGCAGGGGCAAGACTAGGTTCCTATAATCCCTCTCCAGACCCCACCTTGTGTGGGAGCTTCTATGCACCGGGTCTGTCCTTTAGTTGGAGGCATCGTGTAGGAAATTCATGCGTGCACTCCGCATTATCTAGTTCCTTGTGTTACTTTGACATCCCCATACCTTTGTTCTAGAAAATTCTGATTTACTCTAATATTTTATAATACTAAGTAACTTCTGTTTATTTTACTGTCAGTTCAGCGTGTGGCCCTTCAATGGAGTCATCATACCTTCCTGCTACTACTGAGTCAATTGCAATGGCTCAGGAGGCTAAGGATGCTTCGGAGTCAATTTCGATCCTTTACCGTGTGATTCAAGACCCATCTTCTTCTGCAGATGCACTGAGAACAAAAGAACTTGCAATTACTAACCTTACAAATTACCTCACTGAAGAGAGCAGAGCTGAGGAGCTGCGAAACCTTTTGACCCAGCTCAGGCCGTTTTTCTCACTGATTCCCAAGGCCAAGACTGCAAAAATTGTCCGTGGAATCATTGATGCTGTTTCCAAGATTCCTGGAACATCTGATCTCCAGATCTCGCTGTGCAAAGAGATGGTGGAATGGACCCGTGCAGAGAAGCGTACGTTCCTTAGGCAGCGTGTGGAAGCAAGGTTAGCGGCACTTCTGCTAGAGAATCAGGAGTACACTGAAGCCCTGACTCTCCTTACTGGTCTTATTAAGGAAGTCAGAAGACTTGATGACAAGTTGCTCCTTGTGGACATAGACCTGTTGGAGAGCAAGCTCCACTTCTCTCTGAGAAACCTGCCAAAGGCCAAAGCTTCGTTGACTGCTGCAAGGACAGCGGCGAATGCCATCTATGTTCCACCAGCTCAGCAGGGCACTATTGATCTGCAGAGTGGAATCCTTCACGCAGAAGAAAAGGATTACAAAACTGCTTACAGCTACTTCTTTGAAGCATTTGAAGCTTTCAATGCACTGGATGACCCAAGAGCTATCTTCAGCTTGAAGTACATGCTCTTGTGCAAGATAATGGTTAACCAAGCTGATGATGTTGCTGGAATAATCTCATCTAAGGCTAGCCTAAAGTATGTTGGTCCGGATGTTGATGCTATGAAAGCTGTAGCTGATGCCTACTCTAAAAGATCTCTCAAGTACTTTGAAACTGCCCTCCGTGATTTCAAAGCCCAGCTTGAGGAGGACCCTATTGTTCACAGGCATCTTTCCTCTTTGTATGATACCCTCCTGGAGCAGAATCTGTGCAGGTTGATTGAGCCCTACTCGAGAGTGGAGATTGGGCATGTTGCACAGATGATTGAATTGGCGGTTGATGATGTTGAGAAGAAGCTGTCGCAGATGATTCTAGACAAGAAATTTGCTGGTACTCTGGATCAAGGTGCTGGTTGCCTCATTATCTTTGAGGATCAGAAGACTGAGGCCATCTTCCCTGCTACACTAGAAACCATTTCAAATGTCGGAAAGGTCGTGGACAGTCTTTACATGAGGTCGGCTAAGATCATGGCTTGAAGGTTGCTAAGCATGTGATAGGCTGTTTGGTATGGGTTCAGCCTTTTCAGTTCCTTTGCTGTCTTTAAGACATGTAATCCTGCATATTGGCACTTGATTTTGCATGTTGGTCGTTATATTGGATCATAGAAAAATCCATCTTGTTCATGAACTGGACCAATTTGTTGTTTTTATGTGGTGGATGTACCGACACTAGCTTGTCCAAACATAAATCATTAGTTCTCTCACTTGCTTTGGTTGGTATGTTGAACTTGTGCTGTTATATCTTTGGGATTTCCATCAGTGTTGAAACTGGGCCTAACATTTATCATAGTATTTGTCAGAGTTGTTAATGCTGTTATGCCATTCCCTTTCAGTTACTGTCTTGTGTGGTTCCTGTGTGGCTACTCTGTTCTTTTATGGTTCTGGGTCGTATGTTCTATTGTGCTTGTGACTGATGAACAAGTGATCATGTGAATTCGTCAGCCATGCGTTTGCTGATGCAGATTTCTGATCGAAGTCAAGGTGCTTCTTTTTTGGCTGATCATTAAACAGAGTTGATGATGCTTAGTACTCGTATAACTCACAACGAAGCCAGTAGGTATCTAAATATGTTATATACATTGTTCTATACTGATTTGGTGAGACTTAAGTATATATGTCGCAGACAGTATATACAAGAATGCATTCACATGTGCTGCATCTGTTGCAGTTCTCCTGGTAATAACGTCTGACATGAATTACGCTGCTACCCGTGCAACGTAGCAGGAAGTGTTATTATCCAACAATTGCGCTAGATTATTTCTCTGTGAATGTCTCAGGAACCATGTAAAATTCGCCACAGTTTCGGCATCTCTTCTCAATTATAAGCACCCAAGATACAGTAAGCAGTCATTAAACAAAATACCAACGTGACACAAGGCTTTATGGGGTCATGTCATGGGCTTCTCTAGCAACGCCGAGACGTACCACTCGTTCCTCTCCGCGCCCAGGTCAAGCTTCCGGCTGGCCTTCCACCGGAGCCGGCGGAAGCCGACGCGGTCGAGGATGGGCACGTACGTGGCGTTGAGCTGCGGGCCGAGGCAGAAAAAGTGGTCGAGCCAGAAGACACCGCCGGGCCGGAGCACCCGGTAGATATCGAAGAACGCGAACTCGAGCACGGCGGCGGGCACCGAGTTGGTGAGCACGTGCATGGAGTGCACGATGTCCAGCACGCCGTCGGCGAAGGGGAGGCGCTGCACGAGGCTGATGTGCAGGGGCAACAGCCCGCGCGACGCCACGAACCGGTTGAAGGGCGCGTCCAGGTCCAGCGTCGTGGTCACCACGGTCACGTTGCGCTCGCGCATCCGCGCCGCGAAGGTGCCGGTCCCGCCGCCGATGTCCAGGCCGATGCGCACGGTGCCCGGCGGCCTGGACTGCAGCACGCCGTCGATGCTGAACCCAGGGCCGCCGTTGTCGGTCAGCCACCGCCGCCGCTCCTTGCCCGCCAGGTCGAAGCAGTCCTTGCAGTCGTACGAACCGCCCCTGCTGTGCGCGCGCTCCACGAGGCAGGTGTAGTTCTTGCACGTGTATGGGGACCAGTTCACGGTCGTGTCGGCCGGGATTGACCAGAGGCTCGCCGGGAGCGGCTTCGGCTCGACGTACCTCGCCGGGGATCGCGGCCGGCAGCGCCGGCGTGGCAGCGGCTCGCACCCCTTGAGCATGAGCTGCAGTGCGAGGGCCTCATCGTCGGGGCACTCGGCGCTGGCGTTGTACGTCATGTACTGCGTGAGCTCCTCCTGGAAGTTGCGGCACGCGAAGCCCAGGCCCGGGAAGAGCTCGTCGGTGCCGAAGTTGACAGAGTAGCCGAGGGGGAGCCGGTGGGGCTCGATGGCCATCTTGAGCTCGCCCGAGGGCTCCTCGGGCCAGCCATTGAAGTCCTGGACCGCCGGCGTATCGCCGTGGACGGCGCCGAGCTTGGCGAGCACGGACTCGAGGAGGAGCGAAGACGTCCCGCACTGCCCCCGGAGGAAGGCCAGCTCCGCGCGTGCCAGCGAGAGCGCGTCGCGGGTGGCGTTGAGATCCCGGAGGAGCGCCGTGGAGTCCCAGAGGTGGATGCTCGGCGCGGAGGCGGGCATGTTGAGCGACAGCGACGCGCCGGAGAAGAGGTACACCGAGACGAGGTTGGTGGCGATGACGACGAAGAGCATCTTGAGCTTGGCGTGCCGAATCGCCGGCCGCGCCGGTCGGTGCCCGTGGCTGTCCACGCCGCCGCCCATCGCCGCGCCGAGCTGTTGCTGCTGCGAGGTGGTGGTGATCCGGTGCTTTGTCCCGTGCATGACCACACTTGCTGCGCGCTCGCGGTCTGAAGATCGGCAACAACTAGCTCTAGCAGTCTAGTAGTGTTCCTCGAGATCGGCGATGCTCCCCTTGCTACGCTACGCTGTTTCCGCATTATCGCACCCGGAAACTGCTACCCAGTGTACGTGCTACTTCAGTTCATTATGCATCTGCATCTGACATGCATGTCAAAACGGTGGCTGACAATTTAATCCGGGGTTTACAAAATTACAAGTGAAGCTTTGAGGCACACTACTTTTGACTTTGGATGTGTGACTGGTTGCTTTGGGAGGAGAAAAGGGTGGCAACTTTGCTTCGAAAGGCATGCTGTGGCCGGATCCACAAGTCGGCGAGAGATGCGTGTTAAGCAAGAGGGAAAAAACTATTAAGGGGTTTAAGCCCTATCTACCATATCGGTGTGTCTAGGTCTAGGTCACACTTAACCAAGTCTAAGTCAAGTGATATAACATGTAAGAAAAAAAAAAGAAAAAGAATATTTTGCACGGATCTCAACATAAGATCCTACGTCGTCCAGCCACAATCGTTTTGCGCTGCCTCCCACTTTTGTGGAGCTTTTCCGCCCAACCCCGATGTTGCGGGCCGTCCTGGCCCCGATGACCGGCAGGATGGAAAGCCCCACCCCTGCTGCACCTCTGGCCACCCTCGCCAGCATTGGAGACCCACCGTCGGCCACAAATTAGGTGTCACAAGTCACAACCACTAAAAAGCCGGCGGCAAGGCAACAACATCATCGACAGCGATTCGTCGGCAGCGGCTGTCGCAACTATTGCGCCGCCACAACCTCCCGACCGCCCTTTTCCCAGCCGACTAGCAAACTTGAGAGTCAATCGTCGACCAATGCGGTGAACAGCACGACGTCGGTGCGAATAAGAAGAAGGTTGTGGTCGCCTCGACGCTTCCTCATCGCCCTCTCGTGGTGCCTGTGAAAGTGCATCTCATCCCCTAGGTGGATTTTGATAATTAATGTCAATATATCTCAAGGAACTAATGCCTATTACAACTTCATCTCAGGAAAGTTCTTCAGGTTGCAATAAAGGAAATGGAAGGGTGGCCCCATAATTTTACATGAAGACATGTGTTGGCCAAGCCCAAGGATTCTTCATTTCATTGAAGTGATCACATTGAGTCCATAGGCATGTTGACACTATCAAAAGGGGATAAGGATATTATGATGACTTTTTTTCTCTGAGTGTTTAAATATCAACTTCCAAAAGCCCCCAAAAGCCCAGATTTCTCCACTATATCTACCCAACTTTCATACTTCGAAGTTGTTGAGCTCTTCAAGTTGGAACCGTCAAGTAGTTCACCAGATATAGTTGTTGCAAAAGCCTAGCTTTTCAAGTGTGCCAACTATTCCGCTCGGAACTGTCGAAGCACATGTCAAACCTTATGTTGCCCTCTCAGAATTTCTAAAGCTCTCCAACCAAAATTTCCTAAGTGGTTATGGAGAATGTGAGTCTGCCAAGGTATGTACCTCGGAGCCTTCGAGCCGCTTCCATTCGGACTGACCGGGTCATTTGAAAGTTGACGCTTTCTGTACATGTCGGAGCCTCCAAGCTCATAACTCTAGAGCTTTCGAGTTGTTAATAAAATTGGTAATGGTCAAATTTCTTGTCCAGCCTATTTATGCCCTACCTATCCCACATGTTCACTCAAAGCAAACCGCACTCAGATCATATATGTTCTGAGAGAGAACTCCACCTCCTTTGTGCTTATTTCAAAGGGCTTTCTAAACCAAGAATCCAAGTCAATCCTTTGCGATCTAATCCCCTCTTGCTTTTCCGCTCCTACATCTCCAATCCAAAAGTCAGATCTTGTGAGAGTTTTGAGTGTTGAGGATATTTGAAACACAAGAGCAAGAGATTCATCACCAAGCAACCTCCATCATGTTATTCTGGGCGGGTGTGCGCCTCCTAGTCTCGCTAGGTGTGCTTGGGAGTCTTCAAGCTTGTGCAGAAACCAAGAAGTTTGTAAGGGTTCTGAGATCGCCTAGTTCGTGAAGATCTACCCATAGTGAGGCTAGTCCTTCATGGGCATAAGCCATGATGGAATAGGTTGGTTGCTCCTTTGTGGACCCTTCGTGGGTGACTGTCCTCCGTGGACTGTACCCAGTGGGATCTCGCAACTGCGGTCCTTGTGATATTAGATCCTTAGTGGATTAAAGCCTTCGTCAATGTGGATGTAAGATAGCACCAACTATTCGAACCAGGGGAAAATCTTCACCGAGTCAATCTATGTTTGTATCTCTCTAAATCTAACTTGTTGCTTACACTTGCATGTCTTTATTTTTCCACTGCCAATACTCTTGTAGACTTGCATGTGTACGGTGCTCGATAGATTAATACAAAAGCTTAAAATTGTCAAGGAAACTAAAATTTGGGAGAAGTGTCCCTTTTTTCTTTGTAGTCTATCCTACTAACAGCTCGGGAATAATACCCCAGATATATATTGCCTTGTATAATGATTGTGCATCATTTACATTGCATAAGCATTAATTAATTAATTAGGACTATTTTATAAATGGAAAATAAATGTTCTTCAAATGAGTTTAATTCTTTTGTGTGTCCTTCTACGAGTTAAGAGTTAGCATCTACGAGCTTCATTCTTCTTTGTCCGGTGCGCTGACCTCTGCCGACAGAGTTGAGATTCATAAGATATGACAAGAAATTGCTGGTAAGCAGCTTGGATGGCTAACACACCATTCTTCAACCTCCACATCGAGGCCTCTTCCCCTTGCCCAACGTCAACACAGTGTAGTCGTAGACTGTTGAAAGGATCAAGAAGAGGGGTCTAGAGGGGGGATGATTAGACCCTTAACGAACAAAGGTGGAAGTTTTTAGTTTATTCAAGTTAAGGTTGAGTTTAGTACATATTAAAGGGCACCCAATACATTTAAACAAGCACGACAGCAATATGAGCAGCGGAAAGAGTAAAGCATGCAATTGCAAGAATGTAAAAGGGAAGGGAAATGGAGTGTGCAAACGCAATGGAGACGCGGAGATTTTTGGCGTGGTTCTGATAGGTGGTGCTATCGTACATCCATGTTGATGGAGACTTCAACCCACGAAGGGTAACGGCTGCGCGAGTCCACGGAGGGCTCCACTCATGAAGGGTCCACGAAGAAGCAACCTTGTCTATCCCACCATGGCCATCGCCCATGAAGGACTTGCCTCACTCGGGTAGATCTTCACAAAGTAGGCGATCTCCTTGCCCTTACAAACTTCTTGGTTCAACTCCACATCATGTCGGAGGCTCCCAAGAGACACCTAACCAATCTAAGAGACACCACTCTCTAAAAGCTAATAGATAGTGTGTTGATGATGAACTCCTTGCTCTTGTGCTTCAAATGATAGACTCCCCAACACTCAACTCTCTCTCACAGATTTGGCTATGGTGGAAGAAGGATTTGAGTGGAAAGCAACTTGGGTAAGGCTAGAAATCAAGGTTCAAATGGTAGGAATGGAATCTCTTGATCTCAACACATGAGTAGGTGGTTCTCTCTCAGAAAATGAATGGTGGAAGTGTAGGCACATTCTGATGGCTCTCTCTCTGGAGAAGAAGGGGGTGGAGGGGTATATATTGAAGGAAATATGCCCTAGAGGCAATAATAAAGTTGTTATTTATATTTCCTTATATCATGATAAATGTTTATTATTCATGCTAGAATTGTATTAACCGGAAACTTAGTACATGTGTGAATACATAGACAAACAGAGTGTCCCTAGTATGCCTCTACTTGACTAGCTCGTTAATCAAAGATGGTTAAGTTTCCTAACATAGACATGTGTTGTCATTTGATGAACAGGATCACATCATTAGAGAATGATGTGATGGACAAGACCCATCCGTTAGCTTAGCATTAATGATCGTTTAGTTTTATTGCTATTGCTTCCGTCATGACTTATACATGTTCCTCTGACTATGAGATTATGCAACTCCTGAATACCGGAGGAACACCTTGTGTGCTATCAAACGTCACAACGTAAATGGGTGATTATAAAGATGCTCTACAGGTGTCTCCAATGGTGCTTGTTGAGTTGACATAGATCGAGATTAGGATTTGTCACTCCGTGTTTCGGAGAGGTATCTCTGGGCCCTCTCGGTAATGCTCATCACTATAAGCCTTGCAAGCAATGTGACTAATGAGTTAGTTGCGGGATGATGCATTATGGAACGAGTAAAGAGACTTGCCGGTAACGAGATTGAACTAGGTATGATGATACCGGCGATCGAATCTCGGGCAAGTAACATACCGATGACAAAGGGAACAACGTATGTTGTTATGCGGTTTGACCGATAAAGATCTTCGTAGAATATGTAGGAGTCAATATGAGCATCCAGGTTCCGCTATTGGTTATTGACCGGAGATGTGTCTCGGTCATGTCTACATAGTTCTCGAACCCGTAGGGTCTGCACGCTTAACGTTCGATGACGATTTATATTATGAGTTATGTGATTTGATGACCGAAGTTTGTTTGGAGTCCCGGATGAGATCACGTACATGACGAGGAGTCTCGAAATGGTCGAGACATAAAGATTCATATATTGGAAGGTTACATTCGGACACCGGAATGGTTCGGGTTGTTTCGGATGAGTTTCGGAGTACCGGGGTTACCGGAACCCCCCCCGGGAAGTTCATGGGCTTTCATGGGCCTTAGTGGAAAGGAGAGGACGGACACAAGGGAGGCCGCCCCCCATGGCCAGTCCTAATTGGACTAGGGAGGGGGGGGGGGCGGCGTCCCCTCTTTCCTTCTCCCCTCTTCCTCCTTTCGTCTCTCTCCCTCTTGGAAAAGGAAGGGGACTCCAACAAGGATTGGGAATCCTAGTTGGACTCCCCTATGGCGCGCCTCCTCCCTGGCCGCCGGACTCCTCCTCCCTCCTTTATATATGGGGGCAGGGGGGCACCCCCAAGACACACAAGTTTCTCTTAACCGTGTGCGATGCCCCCTCCACAGTTATCCACCTCGGTCATATCGTCGTAGTGCTTAGGCGAAGCCCTGCGCCGGTAACTTCATCATCGCCGTCGCCACGCCGTCGTGCTGACGGAACTCTCTATCGTACTCAACTGGATCAAGAGCCCGAGGGACGTCATCGAGCTGAACGTGTGCTGAACGCGGAGGTGCCATACGTTCGGTACTTGGATCGGTTGGATCGCGAAGACGTTCGACTACATCAACCACGTTACTAAACGCTTCCGCTTTCGGTCTATGAGGGTACGTGGACACAGTCTCCCCGCTCATTGATGTGCATCTCCTAGATAGATCTTGCATGATCGTAGGTAAAATTTTGAAATACTGCGTTCCCCAACAGTGGCATCCGAGCCAGGTCTATGCGTAGATGTTATATGCACGAGTAGAACACAATGAGTTGTGGGCGATAATAGTCATACTGCTTACCAGCAACGTCTTACTTTGATTGGGCGGTATTGTTGGATGAAGTGGCCCGGACCGACATTACATGACCATGTTCATGAGACTGGTTCTACCGACGTGCTTCGCACACAGGTGGCTAGCGGGTGTCTCTTTCTCCAACTTTAGTTGAATTGAGTTTGACTATGCCCGGTCCTTGTTGAAGGTTAAAACAACACACTTGACGAAAAATTGTTGTGGTTTTGATGCGTAGGTAAGAACGGTTCTTTCTAGAAGCCCGTAGCAGCCACGTAAAACTTGCAACAACAAAGTGGAGGACGTCTAACTTGTTTTTGCAGGGCTTGCGGTGATGTGATATGGTCAAGATGTGATGAGATATAAATTGTTGTATGAGAGTATCATGTTTTGTAAAAGTTATCGGCCACTGGCAGGAGCCTTATGGTTGTCGCTTTATTGTATGAAATGCAATCGCCATGTAACTGCTTTACTTTATCACTAAGCGGTAGTGATAGTCGTGGAAGCAATAGTTGGCGAGACGACAACGATGCTTCGATGGAGATCAAGGTGTCAAGCCGGTGACGATGGTGATCATAACGGTGCTTTGGAGATGGAGATCAAAGGCACAAGATGATGATGGCCATATCATATCACTTATTTTGATTGCATGTGATGTTTATCTTTTATGCATCTTATTTTGCTTAGTACGGCGGTAGCATTATAAGATGATCTCTCACTAAATTTTAAGGTATAAGTGTTCTCCCTGAGTATGCACCGTTGCTACAGTTCATCATGCCGAGACACCACGTGATGATCGGGTGTGATAAGCTCTACGTTCACATACAATGGGTGCAAGCCAGTTTTGCACATGCAGAATACTCGGGTTAAACTTGACGAGCCTAGCATATGCAGATATGGCCTCGGAACACTGAGACCGAAAGGTCGAGCGTGAATCATATAGTAGATATGATCAACATAGTGATGTTCACCATTGAAAGCTACTCCATCTCACGTGATGATCGGACATGGTTTAGTTGATTTGGATCACGTGATCATTTAGATGACTAGAGGGATGTCTATCTAAGTGGGAGTTCTTAAGTAATATGATTAATTGAACTTTAATTTATCATGAACTTAGTACCTGATAGTATTTTGCATGTCTATGTTGTTGTAGATCAATGGCCTGTGCTACCGTTCCTTTGAATTTTAATGCGTTCCTAGAGAAAGCTAAGTTGAAAGATGATGGTAGCAACTACACGGACTGGGTCCGTAAATTGAGGATTATCCTCATTGCTGCACAGAAGAATTACATCCTGGAAGCACCGCTAGGTGCAAGACCCGCTGCAGGAGCAACTCCAGATGTTATGAATGTCTGGCAGAGCAAAGATGATGACTACTCGATAGTTCGGTGTGCCATGCTTTACGGCTTAGAACCGGGACTTTAACGACATTTTGAACATCATGGAGCATATGAGATGTTCTAGGAGTTGAAGTTAATATTTCAGGCAAATGCCCGGATTGAGAGATATGAAGTCTCCAATAAGTTCTACAGCTGCAAAATGCAGGAGAATAGTTCTGTCAGTGAACATATACTCAGAATGTCTGGGTACCACAACCACTTGACTCAACTGGGAGTTAATCTTCCTGTTGATAGTGTCATTGACAGAGTTCTTCAATCACTGCCACCAAGCTACAAAAGCTTCGTGATGAACTATAATATGCAAGGGATGGATAGGACAATTCCCGAGCTCTTTGCGATGCTAAAGGTTGCGAAGGTAGAAATCAAGAAGGAGCATCAAGTGTTGATGGTTAACAAGACCACTAGTTTCAAGAAAAAGGGCAAAGGGAAGAAGGGGAACTTCAGGAAGAACGGCAAGCAAGTTTCTGCTCAAGTGAAGAAGCCCAAGTCTGGACCTAAGCCTGAGACTGAGTGCTTCTATTGCAAAGGGCCTGGTCACTGGAAGCGGAACTGCCCCAAGTATTTGGCGGATAAGAAGGATGGCAAAGTGAAACGTATATTTGATATACATGTTATTGATGTGTACCTTACTAATGCTCGTAGTAGCACCTGGGTATTTGATACTAGTTCTGTTGCTCATATTTGCAACTCGAAACAGGGGCTACGGATTAAACGAAGATTGGTTAAGGACGAGGTGACGATGCGCGTGGGAAATGGTTCCAAAGTCGATGTGACCGCCGTCGGCACGCTACCTCTACATCTACCTTCAGGATTAGTTTTAGACCTGAATAATTGTTATTTGGTGCCAGCGTTAAGCATGAACATTATATTTGGATCTTGTTTGATGCGAGACGGTTATTCATTTAAATCAGAGAATAATGGTTGTTCTATTTATATGAGTAATATCTTTTATGGTCATGCACCCTTTATGAGTGGTCTATTTTTGCTGAATCTCGATAGTAGTGATACACATATTCATAGTATTGAAGCCAAAAGATATAAGTTTAATAATGATAGTGCAACTTACTTGTGGCACTGCCATTTAGGTCATATTGGTGTAAAGCGCATGAAGAAACTCCATGCTGATGGGCTTTTGGAATCACTTGATTATGAATCACTTGATGTTGGCGAACCATGCCTGATGGGCAAAATGACTAAGACTCCGTTCTCCGGAACAATGGAGCGAGCAACGGACTTGTTGGAAACAATGCATACTGATGTATGCGGTCCGATGAGTGTTGAGGCTCGTGGCGGGTATCATTATTTTCTGACCTTCACAGATGATTTGAGCAGATATGGGTATATCTACTTAATGAAACATAAGTCTGAAGCATTTGAAAAGTTCAAAGAATTTCAGAGTCAAGTGGAAAATCATTGTAACAAAAAATAAAATTTCTACGATCTGATCGTGGAGGTGAATATTTGAGTTACGAGTTTGGTCTTCATTTGAAACAATGTGGAATAGTTTCGCAACTCATGCCACCTGGAACACCACAGCGTAATGGTGTGTCCGAACGTCGTAACCGCACTTTATTAGATATGGTGTGATCTATGATGTCTCTTACTGATTTACCGCTATCGTTTTGGGGTTATGCTTTAGAGACGGCTGCATTCACGTTAAATAGGGCACCATCTAAATCCGTTGAGACAACACCATATGAACTGTGGTTTGGCAAGAAACCCAAGTTGTCGTTTCTTAAAGTTTGGGGCTGCGATGCTTATGTGAAAAAGCTTCAACCTGATAAGCTCGAACCCAAATCGGAGAAATGTGTCTTCATAGGATACCCAAAAGAAACTGTTGGGTACACCTTCTATCACAGATCCGAAGGCAAGATATTCGTTGCTAAGAATGTATCCTTTCTAGAGAAGGAGTTTCTCTCGAAAGAAGTGAGTGGGAGGAAAGTAGAACTTGATGAGGTAATTGTACCTGCTCCCTTATTGGAAAGTAGTTCATCACATAAAACAGTTCCAGTGATTCCTACACCAATTAGTGAGGAAGCTAATGATAATGATCATGAAACTTCTGATCAAGTTAGTACTGAACCTCGTAGGTCAACCAGAGTAATCCGCACCAGAGTGGTATGGTAATCCTGTTCTGGAGGTCATGTTAATTACTTGACGATGACGAACCTATGAACTATGAGGAAGTGATGATGAGCCCAGATTCCGTGAAATGGCTTGAGGCCATGAAATCTGAGATGGGATCCATGTATGAGAACAAAGTGTGGACTTTGGTTGACTTGCTCGATGATCGGCAAGCAATAGAGAATAAATGGATCTTCAAGAAGAAGACTGACGCTAACGGTAATGTTACTGTCTACGAAGCTCGACTTGTTGTGAAAGGTTTTTGACAAGTTCAAGGAGTTGACTATGATGAGACCTTCTCACTCGTAGTGATGCTTAAGTCTGTCCGAATCATGTTAGCAATTGCCGCATTTTATGATTATGAAATTTGGCAAATGTATGTCAAAACTGCATTCCTTAATGGATACCTTAAAGAAGAGTTGTATATGATGCAACCAGAAGGTTTTGTCAATCCAAAAGGTGCTAACAATGTGTGCAAGCTCCAGCAATCCATTTATGGACTGATGCAAGCCTCTCGGAGTTGGAATATACGCTTTGATAGTGTGATCAAAGCATATGGTTTTATACAGACTTTTGGAGAAGCCTGTATTTACAAGAAAGTGAGTGGGAGCTCTGTAGCATTTTTGATATTATATGTGGATGACATATTATTGATCGGAAATGATACTGAATTTCTGAATAGCATAAAAGGATACTTGAATAAGAATTTTTCAATGAAAGACCTCGGTGAAGCTGCTTATATATTGGGCATCAAGATCTATAGAGATAGATCAAGACGCTTAATTGGACTTTCACAAAGCACATACCTTGATAAAGTTTTGAAGAGTTCAAAATGGATCAGTCAAAGAAAGGGTTCTTGCCTGTGTTACAAGGTGTGAAGTTGAGTCAGACTCAATGCCCGACCACTGCAGAAGATAGAGATAAAATGAAAGTCGTTCCCTATGCCTCAGCCATATGTTCTATCATGTATGCAATGTTGTGTACCAGATCTGATGTGTGCCTTGCTATTAGTTTAATAGGGAGGTACCAAAGTAATCCAGGAGTGGATCACTGGACAATGGTCAAGAACATCCTGAAATACCTGAAAAGGACTAAGGATATGTTTCTCGTTTATGGAGGTGACAAAGAGCTCGTCGTAAATGGTTACGTCGATGCAAGCTTTGACTCTGATCCGGATGACTCTAAGTCACAAACCGGATACATATTTATATTGAATGGTGGAGCTGTCAGTTGGTGCAGTTCCAAGCAGAGCGTCGTGGCGGGATCTATGTGTGAAGCAGAGTACATAGCTGCTTCGGAAGTAGCAAATGAAGGAGTCTTGATGAAGGAGTTCATATCCGATCTAGGTGTAATACCTAGTGCATCGGGTCAATGAAAATCTTTTGTGACAATACTGGAGTAATAGCCTTGGCGAAGGAATCCAGATTTCACAAGAGAACCAAGCACATCAAGAGACGCTTCAATTCCATCCGCGATCTAGTCAAGGAGGGAGACATAGAAGTTTGCAAAATACACACGGATCTGAATGTTGCAGACCCGTTGACTAAGCCTCTTCCACGAGCAAAACATGATAAGCACCAAGACTCCATGGGTGTTAGAATCATTACTATGTAATCTAGATTATTGACTCTAGTGCAAGTGGGAGACTGAAGGAAATATGCCCTAGAGGCAATAATAAAGTTGTTATTTATATTTCCTTATATCATGATAAATGTTTTTATTCATGCTAGAATTGTATTAAGCGGAAACTTAGTACATATGTGAATACATAGACAAACAGAGTGTCCCTAGTATGCCTCTACTTGACTAGCTCGTTAATCAAAGATGGTTAAGTTTCCTAACCATGGACATGTGTTGTCATTTGATGATCGGGATCACATCATTAGAGAATGATGTGATGGACAAGACCCATCCGTTAGCTTAGCATTAATGATCGTTTAGTTCTATTGCTATTGCTTCCACCATGACTTATACATGTTCCTCTGACTATGAGATTATGCCACTCCCGAATACCAGAGGAACACCTTGTGTGCTATCAAACGTCACAACATAAATGGGTGATTATAAAGATGCTCTACATGTGTCTCCGTGTTTGGAGTTGGCATAGATCGAGATTAGGATTTGTCACTCCGTGTTTCAGAGAGGTATCTCTGGGCCCTCTCGGTAATGCTCATCACTATAAGCCTTGCAAGCAATGTGACTAATGAGTTAGTTGCGGGATGATGCATTACAGAATGAGTAAAGAGACTTACCAGTAACGATATTGAACTAGGTATGATGATACCGACGATCGAATCTCGGGCAAGTAACATACCGATGACAAAGGGAACAACGTATGTTGTTATGCGGTTTGACCGATAAAGATCTTCGTAGATTATGTAGGAGCCAATATGAGCATCCACGTTCTGCTATTGGTTATTGACCGGAGACGTGTGTTTTGATGACCGAAGTTTGTTCGGAGTCCCGGATGAGATCACGGACATGACGAGGAGTCTCGAAATGGTTGATACATAAAGATTCATATACTGGAAGGTGACATTCGCACACCGGAATGGTTCGGGTTGTTTCGGATGAGTTTCGAAGTACCGGGGGTTATCGGAACCCCCCGGGAAGTTCATGGCCTTCATGGGCCTTAGTGGAAAGGAGAGGAGGGCCACAAGGGAGGACGCGCCCCCATGGCCAGTCCGAATTGGACTAGGGAGGGGGGCGGCGCCCCCTCTTTCCTTCTCCCCTCTTCCTCCTTCCCTCTCTCTCCCTCTTGGAAAAGGGAGGGGACTCCAACTAGGATTGGGAATCCTAATTGGACTCCCCTATGGCGCGTTGATACGTCTCCAACGTATCTACTTTTCCAAACACTTTTGCCCTTGTTTTGGACTCTAACTTGCATGATTTGAATGGAACTAACCTGGACTGACGCTGTTTTCAGCAGAATTGCCATGGTGTTATTTTTGTGCAGAAATAAAAGTTCTCGGAATGACCTGAAAATCCACGGAGACACGTTTTGGAATTAATAAAAAATATCGGCGAAAGAATCAGCATCAGGGGGCCCACACCCTGTCCACGAGGGTGCAGGGCGCCCCCCTGGGGCGCGCCCCCTGCCTCGTGAGCCCCCTGGGACTCCACCGACGACAACCCCAACTCCATATATTCACGTTCGGGGAGAAAAAAATCAGGGAGAAGCATTCATCGCGTTTTACGATACGGAGCCGCCGGCAAGCCCTAATCTTCCTCGGGAGGGCTGATCTGGAGTCTGGTCGGGGCTCCGGAGAGGGGAATCCGTCGCCGTCGTCATCATCAACCATCCTCCATCACCAATTTCATGATGCTCACCGCCGTGCGTGAGTAATCCCATCGTAGGCTTGCTGAACGGTGATGGGTTGGATGAGATTTACCATGTAATCGAGTTAGTTTTGTTAGAGTCTAATCCCTAGCATCCATTATGTTCTAAGATTGATGTTGCTATGACTTTGCTATGCTTAATGCTTGTCACTAGGGCCCGAGTGCCATGATTTCAGATCTGAACCTATTATGTTTTCATGAATATATGTGAGTTCTTGATCCTATCTTGCAAGTCAATAGTCACCTACTATGTGTTATGATACGGCAACCCCGAAGTGACAATAATCGGGACCACTCCCGGTGATGACCGTAGTTTGAGGAGTTCATGTATTCACTAAGTGTTAATGCTTTGGTCCAGTACTCTATTAAAAGGAGGCCTTAATATCCCTTAGTTTCCAATAGGACCCCGCTGCCACGGGAGGGTAGGACAAAAGATGTCATGCAAGTTCTTTTCCATAAGCAGTATGACTATATTCGGAATACATGCCTACATTACATTGATGATCTGGAGCTAGTTCTGTGTCACCCTATGTTATTACTGTTGCATGGGGAATCACATCCGACATAATTATCCATCATTGATCCATTGCCTACGAGCTTTTCACATATTGATCTTTGCTTAGTTACTTTTCCGTGCCACTGTTACGATTGCTACAAAAACTGATACTGTTACTTTTGCCACCGTTAACGTTACTTCCATACTACTTTGTTACTAAATACTTTGCTGCAGATATTAAGTCTTTCAGGTGTGGTTGAATTGACAACTCAACTGCTAATACTTGAGAATATTCTTTGGCTCCCCTTGTGTCGAATCAATAAATTTGGGTTGAATACTCTACCCTCGAAAACTGTTGCGATCCCCTATACTTGTGGATTATCAAGACTATTTTCTGGCGCCGTTGCCGGGGAGCATAGCTTTATTCTTTGAGTCACTTGGGATTTATATCTGTTGATGACTATGAGGAATTTGAAAGATGAAAGAACCAAGATTTATCCCTCAACTACGAGGGGAGGTAAGGAACTGCCATCTAGCTTTGCACTTGATTCACCTTCTGTTTTGAGTAAACTTGCGACACCTACTCCTGTTATTGATTCTAATATGTCGCATGTTATTGATGATGCCACTTCTGCCATGCATGATACTTACGATGAAACTACTTCTATGCTTGATAATACTGTGCCATTAGGTGAATTTCTTGATGAACAACTTGCTAGGGTTAGAGAGAATGAAATTATTGAAACTGATAATATTGATGAAAGTGATGATGAAGATTCTCCCCCTAGATATGAATTGCCTGATGTGCCTGAGGGTTATGTTATGGATGAAGAAACTGCTAGAGACCTTTTTGCTTGCAAAGATAGATATGATCTTAAGAAATTGTTAGCTAAGCTGAAAGAAAAGTCCTTGAAAGCTAGAATGAAATATGACCCTGCTTTTGCTACTTCACCTATCTGTATTTCTGATAAGGATTATGATTTCTCTGTCGATCTTGAGTTAATTACTTGGTTGAATCTGATCCTTTTTATGGCTATGAATCTGAAACTGTTGTGGCACACTAAATTGAATGATATTGCCACCCTATTCACTCATGAGGAAAAATTCATTACTACTATATCCTTAAGTTATTTCCGTTCTCATTAAAGGGTGATGCTAAAATATGGTTTAATTCTCTTGCTCCTAGTTGTGTGCGTAGTCTCCAGGATTGATTTATTACTTCTCTGCTAAATATTTCCCCGCTCATAAGAAACAAGCTGCCTTAAGGGAAATATATAATTTTGTGCAAATTGAAGAAGAGAGTCTCCCACAAGCTTGGGGGAGGCTTCCCCAATTACTTAATGCTTTTCCCGATCATCCTCTCAAGAAAAATGAAATACTTGATATCTTTTATAATGGACTAACCGATGCTTCCACAGACCATCTGGATAGTTGTGCTGGTTGTGTTTTCAGGGAAAGAACTGTTGAGCAAGCTAAATTGCTATTGAATAATATATTGAGTAATGATAATGATTGGACACTTCCTGAACCAACTCCTAAGCCAACTCCGAAGAAAAGGGGTATTCTATTTCTCAGTCCTGAAGATATGCAAGAGGCAAAGAAATCTATGAAAGAAAAGGGTATTAAAGCTGAAGATGTTAAGAATTTACCACCTATTGAAGAAATACATGGTCTTGATAACCCGACACAGGAAGTAAAGGTAAATTCTCTCTATAGATTTTTTTGAACATTAAAACAGCAGGAGAGGCTCCTACTGTTGCTTTATTAAAAGGAGGGGCAATTACATTTTACAATTTGTACAAAGCCAAAGGGCTAAACAAGAAAGGAAAAAGAAGGCTACATTTTATACAGAGGGGTTTTGGTGAAGAACCAAGACTTGAATCAGTCCTTGGATGAAGGTATTGATATCCCCCTTTGTCCTAAATGTTAGAATCTCCAGGTCCTTCTTAAACATCCTCAACCAGTCCAAATGTGAGGCCATCTCACCATCAAATACAACTTCATTTCTTTGTTTCCATATATTCCAAGCTGCAAGAATTGTGATTTCTTTGAATGCAGGCTTGTGCCAAGCTGTGTGAGATGAATCAAACATTATTTGGATATCATTGTCAGTCCCCCATTGAATTCCAATTGTATCCCAACACCTTTTAGCAAATTGGCACTCATAGAAAAGGTGTTTGTTTGTTTCAAGCTCACCCAGGTTGCACAACAGACAAGAATGATCTTCTCCAATATTAAAGTGTCTTCTAAGGAGCATATCTCTTGTGTTGACCCTGTCCATCAACATGAGTCACGCAAAAACTTTGTGCCTCATGATGCATTTAGATTTCCATATTGAAGTTATATAGGTTGGGGCTGCAACATTTCTGAAAAGGAACTTGTAGAATTTTCCGGGTTTGTATTATTCATCTCCCCAACATAAAATCCATTCATCAACACCCATTTGTTGTAAAGCCATAGAGTTTATTACGGGCTGAATGTCATCAAGTTCTGATCTTGCTTCAATAGACAAAGGTAGATGGAACAGTGTAGCTGGGTCTAAATTGGGGTGAACTTGAGTCAATGAAATATCTTCATCTTGGGCATAGGAGAAAAGATGATTATGAGACATTGAGAGGACTGTATCTCCATGCCATAAGTCTTTCCAAAAAAGCACAGTGTCACCAGCTCTAGGTATGCATATCATGATGCCTCTGAATATATCCATCAAGGAAAAAACATCCTTCCACCAAAACGATCCACAAGCTGCTTTTGCATGAGGCACACCCTGATAATAATATGCATTCCAAATGAGCATGACCCAAGGAACGTCAACTTTGTGGATAAACTTGTGAAGGTATTTGAGCACTAACGCCTTGTTTTGAGCTTTAAGATCCAGAACCCCTAAACCACCTTTTTTCTTAGGGCGGCAGACCAAGTCCCACGCTGCCAAGGAATGTGTTTTAGCATCTCGATCGGTATGTTTTCTCCACAGACAGTGGCGCCTTGCCCGATCAAATATGTCAATCAACTTCAACGGGAGTTTGAGGACACACATGGCAAAAGAAAGAAGAGATGAAAGAGCAGAATTAATCTTCTCTCTATAGATTTGATGAAGGTGATATTCCTTGTAATAAGTCTGCTAGCCAATGCTTGGATGAGTTTGATAATTTTATTGTTAAGCAAGAAAACTTCAATGCTTATGTTGGTAGACAATTGAAACGTAATGCTTATATGGTTGAACACTTGAGTGATTATATGTCTAGAGTTAAAGGTGACCTTAAACTTATTAGTAAACATGCTTCTATGGTTACCACTCAGGTAGAACAAGTGCTTAAAGCTCAAGATGATTTGCTCAATGAATTAAATAATAAGAAAAATGATAATGCTGTTAGAGTTATGACTAGAGGGGGTAGAATGACTCAGGAACCTTTGTATCCCGAGGGCCACCCTAAGAGAGTTGAGCAAGATTCTCAGAGAACTAATGTTGATGCACCTAGTCCTTCTAAGAAGAAGAAGAAGAAGAAGAAGAAAAACAATAAGACTTTGCATGCTTCTAGTGAACCTGTTGTTGACACACCTGAGAATCCCAATGATATTTCTATTTTTGATGCTGAAACACAATCTGATAATGAACATGAACCTAGTGATAATGTTAATGATGATGTTCATGTTGATGCTCAACCTAGCAATAGCAATGATGTAGAGATTGAACCTGATGTTGATCTTCATAACCCATAATCAAAGAATCAACGTTATGATAAGAGAGACTTCGTTGCTAGGAAGCACGGTAAAGAAAGAGAACCATGGGTTCAGAAACCCACGCCTTTTCCTCCTAAACCATCCAAGAAAAAGGATGATGAGGATTTTGAGCGCTTTGCTAAAATGATTAGACCTATCTTTTTGCGTATGCGTTTGACTGATATGCTTAAAATGAATCCTTATGCTAAGTATATGAAAGATATTGTTACAAATAAAAGAAAGATACCGGAAGCTGAAATTGCCACCATGCTTGCCAATTATATTTTTAAAGGTGGAATACCTAAGAAACTAGGAGATCCAGGAGTACCAACTATACCATGCTCCATTAAAAGAAATTATGTTAAAACTGCTTTATGTGATCTTAGAGCCGGTGTTAGTATTATGCCTCTCTCTTTATATCGTAGACTTGATTTGAATAAGTTGACGCCTACTGAAATATCTTTGCAAATGGCCGATAAATCAACTGCTATACCTGTCGGTATTTGTGAGGATGTGCCTGTTGTGGTTGCAAACGTTACTATTTTAACAGACTTTGTTATTCTTGATATTCCCGAGGACGATAGTATGTCGATTATCCTTGGTAGACTCTTTTTGAATACTGCAGGGGCTGTTATTGATTGCAATAAAGGCAATGTCACTTTTCATGTTAATGGTAATGAACATATGATACATTTTCCGAGGAAACAACCTCAAGTCCACAGTATCAATTCTGTTGGAAAAACTTCAACGATTATTATTGGAGGTTTGGAATTCCCTCTTCCTACTGTCAAAAAGAAATATGATATTCTTATTGTTGGGGAGATGCATATCCCCGTTGAGGTAACCTAGTGTTATTCACGGTTTCATGCGCTTCGGAAAGAGTTTGTTAACAAGACTTGATCAACCTTGTTAGTGGATTCCTTTTGATGAGCATGAGATGGATGAAGTTAGAAAGCACAACTCTTTGTATCCTCCTTTTACTTTCTGTTATTTAGATTAAATAAAGCAAAAATAGTATTTTCTGTTTGTTTTCTGAATTATCCTTGCAATAAAAATACCCCGAAAATAAAAGTTCTCCAAACGTCCTAAAAATGAAGTATGATTTTTTGTAGAATATTTAAGAATTTCTGGCACTCAGAACACACCAAGGGGGCTCACCATTTGGCCACGAGGGCACAGGGCGCGCCCACCCCCTGGGGCGCGCCCCCCTGCCTCGTGGGCCCCACATGGACCCCCTCCACTTATTCCTGCACCCACTCACTTCGTCTTCCTCCAGAAAAAGTTTCTCCAATAGCTCAAACTCGTGTTCTAGCTCATCTTGCTACCATTTTCGATCTCTTTGCTCAAAGCTCCATTCACAAAACTGTTTGGGGAGATTGTTCTTCGGTATGTGACTCCTCCAATGGTCCAATTAGTTTTTGTTCTAGTGCTTTATTTATTGCAAATTTTTGCTGCTAAGGCGACCCTGTTCTTGAGCTTGCATGTCAAATTTATATGGTCCAAAGTAGTTTTAATGCATGATATAGCCTCTAGGCACTTGTCGGAGTAGTTGCTATCAATCTTGTTGAGTTTGGTTCACTTTTATTTTGGGTCACTAAAATTTCAGAAATTTTTTAGAAAAAGAAAAATGTTTAGGAAAATGTACCAAGGTGGTTCCTCAAGGAAGCAAGGACCAAGGCTCGTGATACGTGAGCCGGACGATGAACCACCGAGGGAAGCTCAAGTGTGGCCCTGTGAATGGCCGTCAGAGGAGTTTATGGTCCAAGCAGGCATCAAGGATGAATTTGACATGTATGTGCGTAACAATGATCTTGAGGGCTTTGTGTCAGATAAGTGCCTACAATACCGCTACCTAACTGATTCCTTTGTGAGGAGGTTTAAATTTACAATCTCGCACAATTCTCACACTGTTTTATTTGATCTTTATGATAAATCATATACCATGGACCTAGAAGATTTTAATACTGCTTGTAAATTCCCGCAGTGGGGCAATGTTAGTGAACCTCGCAAATCTGAATATAAAGATTTTCTTGCTAGTATCACTGTGGGGGAATCTAGAGAAATCACACAAGCTACCATAGGGAGCATTCCTTTCCTTTCCATACATTATTTTGCTCTCTTTATAGGTAGATGCATTAACGGTAAAGATGAGGCTTGTCACATGTGCGTTCCAGATCTTAGTGTCCTCAAGAGTGCGGTATTAGGTGATAAACAATATAACTTCGGGGCCATTGTTGCACGAAGGTTGCATCTTAACGGTACAAGTGGAGATTTGTTTGGTGGAATTTATGCAACTCGTGTAGCTAATTATCTTGATGTACCCATACATGAAAATGATATGGAATTGCCTCCTGCTTATCTAGATTATAGTGCTATGGTACGCCATCAGTTTGTTGAGAGGAATGAACAATTCCTCCAGCACCGACTAATCTTTGACAGACGGCGCACTGTCCATGTTGCCCTCCCTGCTCCTACTTTCTTTGACTTTCAGGCAAAAAGGAGAAATGTTATAACCAGGGAGGAGGTGAACGAGTAGGAAAGGAGGACAGAGGCAGCTCACCTCCAAGCTGCAACTCGTCAGGCAGTAGCTGCTGCATCTCAGTACGAACCTAGCTACGACTTTGGATATCTGCCAGGCCAGCAGTGGCCATAGACCAACTTAGGCCAAAAGCCTAAGCTTGGGGGAGTACGTATTTCTCACCGACATTACATTCATGTTCACACACACATGCTAGTTGTCGGTGCTCATACTTTTTCATTGTACTATCCATGCTAGTTTATTTTCTTTTCTAAGCCTTCTTCTTGTGTGTCTGAAAAACCTTAAGAAAAACCAAAAAAATTAGTGTAGCTTCTAGCTAGTTTACTTTTCATGCCTGTAGTAGTAGTAATTAAAAGAAAACCCAAAAAGATTTCTTGTTCTTCTTTTGCTTGTTGGGAGCTTTCCCGTGTAAATAGTTTTATTTCTTTTCTTTGGGGGTCGAGAGGAGAAGACCATGATGAAAATGTTGAGTGGCTCTCATATGCATTATTGTTGATTTAACCAAGAGCCCATATTACCTTGTCTTCTCCCTTGTATTAAATGCTTGCAGATTCCAGCTTAGTCCAATGCACGTGGACTATTATTATTATCCACACCGTTCGGTCATGCGAGTGAAAGGAAATAATGACGATATATGATGGACTGATTGAGATGAGAGAAGCTGGTATGAACTCGACCTATCTTGTTTTTGTAAATATGATTAGTTCATCGTTCCTGATTCGGCCTATTATGAATGAGACATGTTTCCAATGACAATTAGAGATTATAGTTGCTCATGCCATGCTTAATTTTCTAAGGAGTTTATAATGGTTTACCTTGCGTGCCAACATGCTATTAAAATGGTTGTGATGTGGTATGATAGGGTGGTATCCTCCTTTGAACGATTCGAGTGGCTTGACTTGGCACATGTTCACGCATGTAGTTGAAACAAAATCAACATAGCCTCCACGATATTTTATGTTCATGGTGCTTTATATCCTACTCATGCTTGCACTCATTGTTGATTAATCTTAATGAATGTTCATGACTGTTGTCGCTCTCTAGTTGGTCGCTTCCCAGTCTCTTTCTAGCCTTCACTTGTACTTAGCAGGAATACTGCTTGTGCATCCACTTCCATAAACCCCAAAGTTATTCCATATGAGTCCACCATACCTTCCAATATGCGGTATTTACTTGCCGTTCCAAGTAAATTTGTATGTGCCAAACTCTAAGCCTTCAAATGAAATTATGTTTTGTATGCTCGAATAGCTCATCTATCAACTAGGGTTGTCTATATCTTCCATGCTAGGTGGGTTATTCTCACGATGAGTGGACTCCGCTCACCATTCACGAGAAAATGGCCGGTAACCGGGGTGCCCAGCCCCATGCTTAAATCAAAATAATTGCAAACAAAACTCCCCCAGGATTGTTGTTAGTTGAAGGCACCCGTTGTTTCGGGCAAGCCATGGATTGATGCTTGTTGGTGGTGGGGGAGTATAAACTTTACCATTTTGTTTGGGAACCGCCTATAATGTGTGTAGCATGGAAGATATCGGGATCTCTTGGTTGTTATGTTGACAATGAAAGTATGCCACTCAAAATATTAGTCAATCTCTATTTCAAAACTCGAGCTCTGGCACCTTTGCAAATCCCTACTTCCCTCTGCGAAGGGCCTATCTATTTACTTTTATGTTGAGTCATCATCCTCTTATTAAAAAGCACTAGTTGGAGAGCACCGCTGTCATTCGCATGCATTGCTATTAATTTACATTGAGTATGACTGTGACTGGATCTCTTTACCATGAATTACAATGTCTAGTCAGTCCTTGATCTTCAAGGGTGCTCTGCATTTATGTTTTGCGGTCTCAGAAAGGGCTAGCGACATACGATCTTGTTATATCATGTTATGATTGTTTTGAGAAAGTGTTGTCATCCGAGATTTATTATTATTGCTCGCTAGTTGATTATGCCATTGATATGAGTAAACATGAGACCTAAATGTTATTGTGAATATGGTTAGTCCATAATCTTTGCTGAAAACTTGAATGTTGGCTTTACATATTTGCAACAAAAAGATCAAACAGAGTTTGTAAAAGTTTTTCTTTATCACTTTCAGTTTGTCAACTGAATTGCTTGAGGACAAGAAAAGGTTTAAGCTTGGGGGAGTTGATACGTCTCCAACGTATCTACTTTTCCAAACACTTTTGCCCTTGTTTTGGACTCTAACTTGCATGATTTGAATGGAACTAACTCGGACTGACGTTGTTTTCAGCAGAATTGCCATGGTGTTATTTCTGTGCAGAAATAGAAGTTCTCGGAAGGACCTGAAAATCCACGGAGACACGTTTTGGAATTAATAAAAAATATCGGCGAAAGAACCAGCATCAGGGGGCCCACACCCTGTCCACGAGGGTGCAGGGCGCACCCCCCTGGGGCATGCCCCCAGCCTCGTGGGCCCCCTGGGACTCCACCGACCTCAACCCCAACTCCATATATTCACGTTCGGGGAGAGAAAGAAATCAAAGAGAAGGATTCATCGCATTTTACGACACGGAGCCGTCGCCAAGCCCTAATCTTCCTCGGGAGGGCTGATCTGGAGTCCGGTCGGGGCTCTGGAGAGGGGAATCCGTCGCCGTCGTTATCATCAACCATCCTTCATCACCAATTTCATGATGCTCACCGCCGTGCGTGAGTAATCCCATCGTAGGCTTGCTGGACGGTGATGGGTTGGATGAGATTTACCATGTAATCGAGTTAGTTTTGTTAGGGTTCGATCCCTAGCATCCATTATGTTCTAAGATTGATGTTGCTATGACTTTGCTATGCTTAATGCCTGTCACTAGGGCCCGAGTGCCATGATTTCAGATCTGAACCTATTATGTTTTCATGAATATATGTGAGTTCTTGATCCTATCTTGCAAGTCAATAGTCACCTACTATGTGTTATGATCCGGCAACCCCGAAGTGACAATAATCGGGACCACTCCCGGTGATGACCGTAGTTTGAGGAGTTCATGTATTCACTAAGTGTTAATGCTTTGGTCCGATACTCTATTAAAAGGAGGCCTTAATATCCCTTAGTTTCCAATAGGACCCCAGTGCTACGGGAGGGTAGGACAAAAGATGTTATGCAAGTTCTTTTCCATAAGCAGTATGACTATATTCGGAATACATGCCTACATTACATTGATGAACTAGAGCTAGTTCTGTGTCACCCTATGTTATAACTGTTGCATGAGGAATCGCATCCAACATAATTATCCATCATTGATCCATTGCCTACGAGCTTTTCACATATTGATCTTTGCTTAGTTACTTTTCCGCTGCCACTGTTACGATTGCTACAAAAACTGCTACTGTTACTTTTGCCACCGTTACCGTTACTTCCATGCTACTTTGCTACTAAATACTTTGCTGCAGATATTAAGTCTTTCAGGTGTTGTTGAATTGACAACTCAACTGCTAATACTTGAGAATGTTCTTTGGCTGCCCTTTTGTCGAATCAATAAATTTGGGTTGAATACTCTACCCTCGAAAACTGTTGCGATCCCCTATACTTGTGGATTATCACGCACCTCCTCCCAAGCCACCGGCCTCCTCCTCCCTCCTTTATATACGGGGGCAGCGGGGCACCCCAAAGACACACAAGTTTCTCTTAACCGTGTGCAGTGCCCCCCTCCACAGTTACACACCTCGGTCATATCATCGTAGTGCTTAGGCGAAGCCCTGCGCCGGTAACTTCATCATCACCATCGCCACGCCGTCGTGCTGACGGAACTCTCCCTCGTCATCAACTGGATCAAGAGCCCGAGGGACGTCATCGAGCTGAACGTGCGCTGAACGCGGACGTGCCGTACGTTTGGTACTTGGATCGGTTGGATCGCGAAGACGTTCGACTACATCAACCGCGTTACTAAATGCTTCCGCTTTCGGTCTACAAGGGTACATGGACACACTATCCCCGCTCGTTGATGTGCATCTCCTAGATAGATGTTGCATGATCGTAGGTAAAATTTTGAAATACTTTGTTCCCCAACATATATAGCCTCCACAGAAGATCCAACCATTACACACTTTTGACCCATCTCGGTGGCACCGATCAAAAAACTCGGTGGCACCGATCTGTGTAAAAATATGAACATTAGGAATCCCTTTGGGACCGACGGGAAAAACTCAGAGGGACCGATGTGCAAGGCCTTAGGGCAAACCTCATCTCGGTGGCGCCGATTGCATCAACTCGGTGGGACCGAAGTGAAGCAACAAGGCAAGAGAGAATCGGTCAAGCCATCTCAGTAAGACCGATTGCATTCTCGGTGGAACCAAAATAATTGCAACAAGCAACAGAGAGCTGGCAAGGCCATCTTAGTGAGACCGAGATCCATATCAGTGGATCCGAATTGTTAGTGTTTGGCAGTGGCTAAGTCCAGATGAACTCGGTGGCTCCGGATAGGCAATATCGGTGGGGCTGAGTTGGAATGTGGGGTTTGGACATATTTGGCAGAGAAAGTTGCTGAGGGTTTTGGAGCAATATCACTAAGCACTTTTAGCAAGTAGACCATTAAGCAATACCTCATCCACTTTTAATAGTATTGGCTTTCCTATGGAGTCAATGTGATCTTGGATCACTTATACAAAAATGAAGAGTCTTGAGCTTTTTGCCAATCCATTTCCTTAGCATTTAGAAGGGGGTCCACATCCTCTTGTCCTTGCCATGCCACTGTTGAACTTGTCTTAAATATACTAGATGAAACTATTAGTCCAACAAAAGATATGTTGACATTAATTACCAAAACCATCAAGGGAGCACTTATGGTTTCAATCTCCCCATTTTTGGTAATTGATGACAACATACATCAAAGCTTCAAGTAAAGATATGATGAGTAGTACATTAAAGCTTTGGAGAACCATGTAACTTGCACATGCCCCCCCTACAAGTGTGCAATCATGGAATGATAGAATTGAAAGACATGTGAATGCACAACATGATAGAGCAAGCAAAGAGTTACATGTATCTTAGCTATATGCATCAGAGCGAAAAATAATGAGAAATGTATCTTAATGTTTATGATTCCCTCTTGCAAACAATATGTGCAAAAGCAAGAGATCATTCATGCACATGAGTGATATGCATATACTTACCTTGTGGTCCTTGAACTGACTCTTGAATAAGCAAGCTTAAGAAAACAGGGTTAGATAACACAAGAGAACTTCAAACAAGAAAGAGACTTCAAGATCCACAAGAGTACTAAGATTGGAATGACATGTAATGGGATAGTATAACAGAGTGAGTACTTCTTAAATGTATACATGCCCCCAAAGAGTTAAGAATTTGCAATGAATTTCCAAGGATTTTTCTCCCCTAAACTTAAACTTCCTCTCCCCCTGAATCTAGCATTGGATGATGGGAGTAGGTAGGGTGAGATACAATCAGAGAAAAATTGAATTAGAGCATGACAAAGGCTCAAGTAGACTTAACTGACATGTCTTTCCCTTCTTAAAGACATGTGAATTCTCTCCTCTTATAATGGTGCATCTTGGTAAGGATAAGCTTTGATTTGCTTCTCTCTCCCCCTTTGACATCAATTTCAAAGAAGGGTAGACTTCATGGATATGAGTGTCAAGTGAGGGTGGTCCGTGAGAGACACAACTAAGCATAGTGATGTGATAACCCGCAAGTATAGGGGATCGCAACAATTTTCGAGGGCAAAGTATTCAACCCAAATTTATTGATTCGACACAAGGGAAGCCAAAGAATATTCTCAAGTATTAGCAGCTGAGTTGTCAATTCAACCACACCTGAAAGACTTAATATCTGCAACAAAGTATTTAGTAGCAAAGTAGTATGGAAGTAACGGTGATAGTGGCAGAAGTAATAGTAGCAGTTTTGTAGTGATTGTAACAGTGGCAATGGCAAAGTAAGATAGCAAAGATCAATATGTGAAAAGCTCGTAGGCAATGGATCAATGATGGATAATTATGTCGGATGGCATTCATCATGCAACAGTTATAACCTAGGGTGACACAGAACTAGCTCTAATTCATCAATATAATGTAGGCATGTATTCCAAATATAGTCATACATGCTTATGGAAAAGAAATTGCATGACATCTTTTGTCCTACCCTCCCATGGCAGCGGGGTCCTAATGGAAACTAAGGGATATTAATGCCTCCTTTTAATAGAGAACTAGAACAAAGCATTAGCACTTAGTGAATACATGAACTCCTCAAACTACGGTAATCGCCGGTAAGAATCCCAATTATTGTCACCTTGGGGTATGTGGATCATAATTCGTAATAGGTGTCTACAACTTGCAAGATCGGATCAAGAACACAAATATATTCATGAAAACATAAAGGGTTCAGATCTGAACTCATGGCACTCGGGCCCTAGTGACAAGCATTAAGCATAGCAAAGTCATAGAAACATCAATCTCGGAACATAGTGGATACTAGGGATCAAACCCTAACAAAACTAACTCGATTACATGATAAATCTCATCCAACCCATCACCATTCAGCAAGCCTACGATGGAATTACTCACGCATGGTGGTGAGCATCATGAAATTGGTGATGGAGGAAGGTTGGGAAGGTTGCTGATGATGATGGCGACGGGTTCCCCTCTCCGGAGCCCAAAACAGACTCCAGATCAGCCCTCCCGATGAAGAACGGGAGGCAGCGGCGGCTTCATATCGTAAAACGCGATGAATCCTTCTCTCAGATTTTTTCTCCCCGAACGTGAATATATAGAGTTGGAGTTAGGGTCGGAGGAGGTCCAGGGGACCCATAAGGCAGGGGCACGCCCAGGGGGGTAGGGCGCGCCCTCCACCCTTGTGGTCAGCTGGTGGGTCCCCTCTGGTTGATTCTTTCGCCAATATTTTTTATTTATTCCAAAACTATTCTCTGTAAATTTTCAGGTCATTTCAAGAACTTTTATTTCTGCACAAAAAATAACACCAATGCAATTCTGCTGAAAACAGCGTCAGTCCGGGTTAGTTCCATTCAAATCATGCAAACTAGAGTCCAAAACAAGGGCAAAAGAGTTTGTAAAAGTAGATACGATGGAGACGTATCATGATGGTGTAGATGCATGTAGAGGGAAAGAATCATTGAGTGGAGCTGGAAATAATAATAAACAAAAAATCTAGCAAAAAATTCTCTCTCAGCAGTGAGATCGGTAGCCCGGATTTGTGTCAATCGGTGACTTCGAGATGGTGAAGTCACAGATAGAGCCTATCGGTGAGTCCGAATTAGTCCATTTCGGTGGAACTGATGAACTGTGTACAAGTTGCACTCATACTTTGGTCTAACTGAGTAGCTTTGGATTGGTGGGACCGAGCTCAAAGCAGAAAGAAAAAAATCAACTTAGATCACTTGCAATAGGATATTCACAAGGATTTTCAAGGAATTTGCATAAGATTTGCAATGAATTGAAACTTAAGAGAAAATACAAAAGAGATATAGAAAGGAGATCTAGATGAAGTTTTAAAAGAGAAACACTCTAGCAAAGAAAATGCAACTAAGAAAAGGGAACACTAGAGAACTTCATCTAGAAATGATCGGCGACAAAGTCACCTATATTAGAGTATATTGACTTAGGAGTCAAGTGAGTTCACTTGATCATAGGTCATACTCATCGTTAAGCTCGAAATGGGATTGCCATTTTTCATTTAAGTGTTTTAATGTTTTCACATCTTGCTGAGTTGCTTTAGCTCATGACTTGGAGCAAAGCTTCTCTAAGATGGAAAGACATACCTTGGGTTTGTTGCTGAACCTGATCATGTAGTTCAACTTGTGGTAGATTCTCAATGTTGATGTTGTCCATCAAGAGTTGGAAGCATCCCTTGGAATTTGAAGCCCATCTTCCTACATGGGTTAGTCTTGCAAGGGAGGCACTTATGTATCCAAATTGACAAGAGTGAAATTTATCATATAGATATCGTCAAAGAATATGTTGAATGTGCTCATGCTTCCTTGATTTCAACAACCAAAGCATAGATACTTGGTCATGACAAGATTGCTCAAGATATGAGTGAGATGCAATTTCGTGGAATGAGGTTCGTCCAAGTACCTACAAGGATTAGATACCATACAAGGTTGCAAATATATCCAAGATAAACTATCATCATCATAAAAGCAACATCTGGGATTAGTCACATAGGCTCATGCCTTGAATGTATCCAAAGGAGTTTCTACTCCAAATTTGAGGCATCAATGATGTTCAATTCACTTCTCAATCGACAAAATATCTTCACATCAAGAGTTTGGGTGAAGATATCTGCCAATTGCTTGTCGGTGCAAACATGCTTAAGATTCATGTCTCCTTTAGCAACATGATCACGAGTGAAATGATGATGAACTTCAATATGCTTAGTTCGTGAATGTTGTGCGGGATTGTGTGTAATCTTAATAACACTCTCATTGTCACATAGCAATGGTACATGTCTCACATGTATCCCATAATCTTTGAGAGTTTGGGTCATCCAAAGTAATTGAGCACAGCATGATCCTGCGACAATGTATTCTGCTTTGGCGGTGGATAATGATACCGAGTTTTGCTTCTTGGAGGACCAAGAGACAAGGGATCTACCAAGAAATTGACATGTACCCAAAGTGGATTTTCTATCAACCTTGTCGCCGGCATAGTCCGAGTCAAAATAGCCAACAAGATCAAATAATGACCTCTTAGAGTACCAAATGCCAAAATTTGGTGTATGAATTAAATATCCCACTATCCTTTTCACGGCCTTACGATAACATTATTTAGGAGCAGCCTGATATTGTGCACACATGCACACACTTAGCATAATGTCAGGATGGGAGGCACAAAGATATAATAATGAACCAATCATAGATCGGTAAACCTTTTGGTCAACCGGCTTGTCATCCTTAGTCAAGTCAAGATGTCCACTAGTAGGCATGGGTGTTTTCATACCTTTGCTTTCTTGCATGTTGAACTTCTTGAAAAGATTCTTGGTACACTTTGTTTGTGAGACAAAGGTACCTTCCTTAGTTTGTTATATTTGCAAACCAAGGAAAATTTTGAGTTCACTCATCATAGACATCTCAAACTTCTCCGACATTAACCTTCCAAACTTTTCACTAAAATGGGGGTTAGTAGAACCAAATATGATATCATCTACATAAATTTGGCACACAAATAATTCTCTATTAACCCTTTTAGTGAAGAGAGTTGAATCAATTTTCCCAATTTCAAAGCCTTTTTCAATAAGAAACTTAGGGCTCGTTCGGGGATCCACCAGCTCCTCAAAATACGCGGAGCTAGGGAGTACCGTTTCGGCTGCTCTGAATTTTCTAGTCGCAGCTCCGTCCGCTCCGGGAGCGGAGGCGCGGAGCGGAGGGCCTCCGAACAGCCCTTTAGTCAAGCATTTATACCAAGCTCTAGGGGCTTGTTTAAGACCATAAAGAGCTTTGTGAAGTTTGTAAAGATGATTAGGTTTCTTAGGATTAACAAAGCGGGAGGTTGTTTATGAAAGCACAGGTTATCTCCCAGAGGGGGTGAATGGGAGATTTTTAGGAATTCGTCAAACTCTGAGCAATTTGACGAAGATCAGAGTGAAGAAATATAAACGCAAGGGAAACTAAGTTAATCATAGAATCAGAGTACATGCAATCAGGATACGTAAGAGTGAAGAACATGCAATCATACAGTCATACAAGCATGAAGAATATGAACTGAGGAAATGAAAGATAGCGTGATGAAATTATTCAGTTCAAATTCGTCAGAGCATGGATTACAAATTCTTCAGCAGCATAATAATGTAAGAGAGGGTTGAGGAATTTGAAACCAGGTTGGCTCGGTGAAGACAATGCAATTTGGTAGACCAGTTCCAGTTGCTGCATCAATTGTACGTCTGGTTGAGGTGGCTGAGTTGCAACTCATAGGACACACAGTCCTCACCGTATTCCTCTTGAGCTAAGGCCCGCAGACCTCACCCAATCACTTGTGGTAAGTCTTCAAGGTAGACTTCCAAAACCTTCACAAGCTTGTTCACTGATACGTCTCCAACGTATCTATAATTTTTGATTGTTCCATGCTATTATATTATCTGTTTTGGATGTTTTATATGCATTAATATACTATTTTATATCATTTTTTGGGACTAACCTATTGACCTAGTGCCCAGTGCCAGTTGCTGTTTTTTTCCTTGTTTTTGGCTTTTTCAGAAAGGAATATCAAATGAAGTCCATACGGAATAAGACTTTTGCGATGATTTTTCTTGGACCAAAAGACATCTACGTGACTTGGAGAGAGGGCCGGAAGAGTCCCGAGGAGACCACAAGCCCTCAGGACGTGCCCTGGCTTGTATGCCCCTCGGGAGTCCCCCAACCCTAATCTTTGCACTATAAATTCCAAAATATTCCCCAAACATCAGAAGCATCCACAAAAATACTTTTCCACAGCCGCAAGTCTCTGTTCCCATGAGATCCCATCTTGGGGCCTTTTCCGGCAATCTGTCGGAGGGGGATTCGATCACGGAGGGCCTCTACATCAACCTTGCTGCCCTGCCGATGATGTGTGAGTAGTTTACCACAGACCTACGGGTCCATAGCTAGCAACTAGATGGCTTCTTCTCTCTCTTTGATCTTCAATACCATGTTCTCCTCGATGTTCTTGGAGTTCTATCCGATGTAATCTTCTTTTGCAGTGTGTTTGTTGAGATCCGATGAATTGTGGATTTATGATCATATTATCTACGAATATTATTTGAGTCTCCTCTGAATTCTTATATGCATGATTTGATAGCTTTGTATTTCTCTCTGATTTATTAATTTGGTTTGGCCAACTAGATTGATCCATCTTGCAACGGGAGAGGTGTTTTGTGATGGGTTCAATCTTGTGGGGTCCTCTCCCAGTGACAGAAGGGGCAGCGAGGCACGTATTGTATTGTTGCCATCATCACCGGCTTCTCCGGGACGGTTGCCGGGGGAGGGGTCACTCTCTTTGTGCCTTTGCCTCCTCCAGCAGTCTTCCAGCTAAGCTCCGGCGCTTCTCCCTGCCGGTGCTTGTGCTAGGGCTTCTTGCTGGTCCTGGGGGTGGTGACCAGGGCACCGTCGAGCTGCTCCCTCCGCCCCTCTCCTTCGCAGCCTCGCCACTCCCGAACTTGTCAGGCTACGCCCGGCAGGCCCTGACGGGATCTTGTCGGGCTTCTGCTTAGGTACTCCTTTTGTCCTCTCCACCTCCTACTGTAGCTCCTAGGAGGAGAGGGAAAAGAAAGGGGTCACGGGTCACTTATCTTTTTTCAGTCTAAAATGTGCAGGCATCTGCCAAACTTTAGTCTAAATAATGTAAACTTCTTTACCCATGTTTGTGTTCTGTAAGATCTGTACTTTCTTACCAGCATATTAATGAAAAATAAAAGCCTTGTCAGGTACTTGTACATGTATCATGTCCATGCAGAGGTGAGGTGCCTCTATACGTTCAAGTAAACAAGTTCCCCCCGGCAAGCTATCCTGCCGGTGCCTTTAGTTTGTTGCCACGGGGCAAAGCCTGTCGGGCATAAAACTATAAAAAAAGGACCAGCCCCTCGTTGAACCCTCTCCATCAAAGGCCACTGCGACCACCTTGCCCGAAGCAACGTTCGGGACGAAGGAGGGGAGCACCTATGTTTCGAAGGTGACGAGGTTTTCATATGCACAAGTTTTCACTTCACAGAACAAGTATGGATAAGAAGGAACTTATCTGTTTGGCTTGCTGGGGACCGCTATGTAGGCTTGTTGTCGGCGTCCTGGGAATGGGGGTCCCCAGACTTGCCTGCCTACGGCCCACGGCGTGGCTCCGCCAGCTGCCCCGTACGGCCCATCTTCATCAGCGAACACTCAAGACCCTCGCGAGGCAGGCGACACAAGAGCTCCTCGGGGGCGGCCTTACCAGGCTGGCTCGTGAGGGGCAGAGAGATCAAGGCAACGGGCACCTCGCGAGGTTCCTGTGATGTAAGCCATGACGACGGGGGCCAGGCGGGCGCCAGCACGCACAGTGTCGTCATTTCCTCTTTGGTGCTAAAGAGGCAAGCACATGCGAGGAGTCCCGAGGCATCAGGCAAAGGTTTCCATATCAGTGCAACGAGACCAAGACCAGCAGGACGACAGGATGGAGGTCACCATGGAGCCCAAGACGGCGTCACCACCAGAGCCTTTGGCAGGCAAAGACCACCTTTAGTCAGGATAACTTGTACTAGTTGTCTCCCTTCAAATTTGGCTATTGTGGCATCCCTTCCCACCAGCATTTGGGAAGAGGACCAAGGCCTCTATAAATAGGGCTAGTCACCACGGTAGGAGGCAACTGATCTCGAACCATTCAGATCATCCTCATCCACACAAGCTCACCAAGCACAAGAGCACCTCTCCTCAGGAGGCTGTTCTTCCCTTGTAACTATTCATCCTCAGCCCGAGAGGCAATCCACCACACCACACTGGAGTAGGGTATTACACCACATCGGTGGCCCGAACCAGTATAAATCTGGTGTCCCTTTGTTCTAAGAGTTCGACACGCTAAGCTTTGAGATCGCGGTGAGGGTGAGTGCTAGAGGGAGGAGAGATCTTCGTGCGCACCCCAGTGTTCGAACCTCAAGGGTTTTGCCGGAACCCTAAATCCGACATTTGGCGCGCCAGGTAGGGGTGCGCAGAAGCCTTTCTTCTGTTGATCCATGCTCCGCCATCACCGCGCCTTTCCACCATGGCCGGCGTTGCTCTTCCGGCTGCGATGACGGATGCCCGTGGCTGGGCCAGGGGGCTCCGAGCCTTAGCCCCCACCTTGCGGCGGGTGCAGTGGCCACCCAAGTTCAAGCCAGAGATGCCGCCGCGTTACGACGGCGAGGCGGACCCGTCGGCCTTCCTGCTGGCGTATGAAGAGGCCGTCCTGAAGGCTGGGGGCGACGACAAGGTCATGGCGAATTGACTTCCCATGGCCCTCACTGGTGCACCGCGCCCCTGGCTGCTCAACCTTCTAGGATCTACGGTGGCATCTTGGGAGGAGTTGCGCAGCCTCTTTGCTGCGCGCTACGCGGCACCGGCGCCCCTCGCCGTCGCGGCCATCCTCGGCGGCTCGCAAGCGCCGCCCTCGGGCCGCCACACCAAGCCGTTCCTTCGCCAGATCGGCGCCGCTTCTACGCTGCAGGGAGCTCCCCCGGGTTGGGCGGCGCCCAAGGCCGACCTGACCTTCGACTCGGGGGATCACCCAGTCACCACCGTCGGCTCAGGCGTGCTCCCAATGCTTTGCACACCCACCATCTACAGCGTAGCTGTCACCAAGACCCTCATCGACGGCGGCGCCGGCCTCAACGTGCTCTCTATGGAGGCTTTTAGCCTCCTTCACGTGCCGCTCGAGCGGCTCCGCCCTAGCAAGCCCTTCTCCGGGGTTGCCGGCGGCTCCGCCAGCCCCCTGGGGCAAATCCGTCTTTCGGTGACCTTCGGCACCTGCGACAACTATCGCACTGAGCTGATCGACTTCGACATCGCCCGTATTGGCCTCCCGTACAACGCCATCCTCAGGTACCCGGCTCTCGCTCAGTTTATGGTGGCAACCCATCCGGCCTACAACCTCATGAAGATGCCCGGGAGCAAGGACGTCCTCACCGTAGTCGGAGATACCAAAGAATCTCTGGCAGCGCTCCGGCTTGCCCTCAAAACCGCCGCGGCAGCACGACCGGCTGACGAGGTCACCGCCGGAGTCAAGGAGGACGCACCAGCTAAGAAGAAGCAGTTGTTCACTCAAGATCGGACAGAAACCAAGCAGGTGCCGGTCGAGGAAGATGGGTCCTCTGGAGCCACCTTCACCATAGGTGCCAACCTCGAACCGGATTAAGAAGAGGCATTGGTGAAGTTCTTGTGCGCAAACAAGGAAGTATTCTTATGGGAACCCAAGCAGCTGGTAGGGGTCCCAAGAGAGGTGATCGAGCATCATTTGAAGGTGTGCTCCAATGTGCGCCCTGTGAAGCAGAAAGCGCGGCGACAGTCCACGGAGAAGCAGTCCTTCATCGTCCAGGAAACCCGCAAGCTGGAGGCAGTAGGTGTCATTCGCGAGGTTCGGTACCCCGAGTGGCTGGTGAACCCCATCGTCGTGCCAAAGAAAGGTGGGAAGGAGCGCATGTGTGTCGACTTCACCAACCTCAACAAGGCCTATCCCCAAGATCCGTTCCCACTTCAATGCATCGACCAGATCATTGACTCCACTACCGAGTGCGACCTGCTATGCTTCCTGGATGCGTTCTCAGGCTATCATCAGATCAAGATGGCGGTAGAGGATGTGGAGAAGACGGCCTTCCTAACCCCGTGCGGTGTGTACTGCTACACTTGCATGCCGTTCGGGCTGCGCAACACGGGCGCGACCTTCCAACGGCTGATGCACATCGCCCTGGGTCAGCAGCTCGGGAGGAACGCTGAAGCCTACGTTGGCGACATTGTGGTAAAGTCTCGGGAGGCGAGAACTATGATTCAGGACCTGATCGGAGACCTTCGTGAGCCTCCGCCAGGTGGACTAGCGGCTCAACCCGGAGAAGTGCATGTTTGGCGTCCCTTCCGGCAAGCTGTTGGGCTTCCTCGTGTCCCACAGGGGGATCGAGGCCAACCCGGAGAAGGTCAAGGTGATCGAAGACATGAGCCCACCGCAAACCCTCAAGGAGATGCAGAAGCTTGCCGTCTGCTTAACTTCGCTCGGGCGCTTCATCTCCAAGCTGGGAGAGCGCGCCCTATCATTCTTCAAGCTGATGAAGAAGAAGGGCCCTTTTGAGTGGACCCCGGAGGCTGACCAAGCGTTTCAAGACCTCAAGAGATACCTGACCAGCCCTCCGGTGATGGTGGCACCCCGCCCTCTCGAGCCCCTAGCGCTCTACCTTACCGCCACTCCTTACTCTGCCAGGGCAGCTCTGGTGGCGGTTCGGGAAGAACGCCAGGCCAAGGACACATCCCGCCGAGTCACGCCCCCAGTCGGGGTGATACAAGACTAGAAGGGCACCGCAAGAGCTGCAGCGACGCCAACGGATGACCAGGACCAGCAAGACGGCGTCCTTGGGCCTGCAGAGGCCCCAATGAGCGACCGGGCTCCGGGGGTTCCATCGCTTCCAGAGGCGCCTCAACCTCCGACAGGCGCTGGCTCCGTCGACGCGCCCACCCACGTCGAGCACCCACTGTATTTCGGTAGCACAGTACTGCGGGATGCAAGGGCACGGTACCCCATGCCTCAGAAGCTCTTGCTCGTGCTCTTGGTGGCCTCGCGTAAACTATGGCACTACTTCCGAGGTCACCCAATCAAGGTCATCTCGGCCTACCCACTGGAGAGGGTACTCAGGAGCCCCAACGCTGCGGGAAGAGTCGCCGAATGGAACATCGAGCTGCAAGCATTCCAGTTGGAGTTCAGCACAACCCGGGTCATCAAAGGAGCCGCGCTCGCCAACTTCGTAGCAGAATGGGCTGACGCCCCGGGGTTTGAAGCAGGCGAGGACCGATCCCTCTCGCCAGGAAGTGAAGCACCAGATGGCTGGGTCATGTATTTCGATGGCGCGTTCGCACGCCAGGGCGGGGGAGCTGGAGCAGTGCTCATCTCGCCTACTCAAGACAAGCTCTACTACGCCATGCAGCTCTGCTTCCAGCAGGGCGAGAAGGTCTCCAACAACATAGTGGAGTACGAAGGCCTCATAGCAGGTCTTAAGGCTACGGTGGCCCTGGGGGTGAAGCGCCTCACCATCAGGGTCAACTCGTAGCTTCTCGTCAACTTCTCCAAGAAGGTATACGAGCCGAGGGACGAGCACATGGAGGCATACCTCGCGGAGGTACGCAAAATGGAAAAGCATTTCCTGGGTCTAGAATTGCAGCACGTTCCACGTGGCACCGACAAGGAGGCTGACGACATCGCCAAAAGGGCGTCCAAGCGACAACCCCAAGAGCCTGGCGTCTTTGAGGAGCGGCTCTTCAAGCCTTCGGCAGCACCTCCGCTTTCAGGACCGGCACCGCCTCGGGAGGAACTCCCCCAACCACCTGCCTCGGGAGCCCCGGCCTGCGGCCCAACCTCGGGAGCATGACTACTCCTGGCGCACGAGCCTCAGGAGGGGTGCTAGACCAAGGCATTCAAGGAATACCTGACACAAGGGACGCTGCCGGAGAAGGAGGAGGACGCGGAGCGCGTGGCCCGACAGGCTACGGCGTACTGCATCCAGGATGACGAGTTATACAGGAAGCGGCCAAATGACGTTTCCTTGCGTTGTATCTCCAGGGAACAGGGGAACGAGTTGCTAGCTGACATACACGGCGGAGACTGCGGACACCACTCATCATCACGAACCCTCGTCGGCAAGGCATTCCGCAGCGGGTTCTACTGGCCTACGGTGCTCAACGACGCAACCAAGATGGTGAAGTCCTGCGAGACTTGCCAATTCCACACCAAGCAGATCCATCAGCCGGCTCAAGGCCTCCAGACCATCCTGCTCTCGTGGTCATTCGCGGTCTGGGGGCTGGATATCTTAGGCCCGTTCCCCCGAGCGCCCGGGGGCTACCGCTACCTCTACGTCGCCATCGATAAGTTCACCAAGTGGGCGGAGGTAGAAGCTGTCCGCACCATCCCGGCCGGATCCGCGGTCAAGTTCGTCAAGGGTCTCGTGAGCCGGTTCGGGGTCCCCAATCGCACCATCACCGATAACGGCTCGCAGTTCACTAGCAATCTCTTTAAGACATATTGTGCTAACCTTGGAACATAGATCTGCTACGCTTCGGTGGCACACCCCAGGAGCAATGGTCAAGCCGAACGCGCCAACGCGGAGGTCCTAAAAGGCCTCAAGACCAGGACCTTCAAGAAGAAGCTCGAGGCCTGCAGCAGGGGCTGGCACGACGAGCTCCAGTCTATGCTGTGGTCCATCCGCACCACCGCCACCAAGCCAACGGGCGAGACCCCGTTCTTCCTCGTCTACGGAGCAGAAGCAGTTCTCCCTCATGACGTCAAGCATCGCTCCGCGCGGGTCCTGGCGTTTGATGAGACGCAGCAGGACGCCATGCGGGGGATGGACCTTGTGCTGGGGGAGGAACGCCGCCGTGAAGCCACGCTTCGAGCGGCAAGATACCAGCAGGCGCTGCGGCGGTATCACAGCCGCAACATCTGCTCCAGGACGCTCGAGGTGGGTGACCTCGTCCTAAGGCGGGTGCTCTCTAGGGAAGGGTTGCATAAGCTTTCACCCATGTGGGAGGGACCGTTTAGGGTCGCCCACGTCTCCAGGCCTGGCGCCGCGCGCCTGGAGACGCAAGACGGGGTCCCCATCCAGAACGCCTGGAACATCCAGCACCTCCGGAAGTTCTACACATGAAGCAAGGCCTGACGCCTGTGAAGCAAGGCCCAGTGCATGTGAAGGTCTCCGCTTGTGACACTCTCACGTAATAATGAGTGGGGTTGTACACGCCCCGGAGTCTCAGGAGTGTCGCCCTCGGGCCTCGGGGGCTCCCTCCCACGTCCTAGTGGCAGCACTTAGCTCCGCGCTGGTGAGAAGACTAGACTAGGTGCCGGACATGGCTTTTCATTTGCTTTCCGCAGTTGGCTTTCCCCTCTTTAATGAAAATTTGCTTTCTGGTGTTCCTTGCCGGCTTGGTTCTATCGCCTTTTGCCTCCTTTTCTGCCCTCGGTTCCTCGTTTTGACCCGTACTCTCCCTCGCATGCCTCCCGAGGGGGTTGGACAGGTTCCCTCGTGAGCGTTTTTTCCTGTTCTTCACGAGGCACCCGTGCTCGAGCTCGCAAGCTAGCGCACTTCTCTCAATCCGTGCCCCTCGGGTACCGCAATGCGAAGCGCTGGGTCGTGGCCGGCTGCGCCTGCGACCAGGGCTCGAAAGAATAAGAGTTTCCTAATGAATTTTTGCAGTTCCTAGACGCCTCCCAAGCCAAGGAGGCCTTGTCAGGTACTGGGAAATGCGCGCCTCACGAGGCGGAAACTACTTCGAGCGCGTCAAGCTAAGTTATTCCTATGCGCCTACATAAAACGTCGATGCTGCAACATGACACAGGAACGATAAACATAGCATAGCAACTTGGAAATCATGGTTCATTGCACGCCCCTGCGGGGCCCCATACTTGTCTCTCTCTTAATGTAGGAAGAAAAGGAAGAACGAAAGAAAAGTGGCGCGTGCTCCTGCAGCAGTTCGCGAGGATGGGCCCATGGCGCTCTCCTGGGCTCAGCCAGACCCCTCATCGCGCTTCACTGGGGCACGGCAACGAGACGACCCGCTGCTACTACCTCTTGAGCACTGCGTTGTTTTTTACCTTGAAGAGGAAAGGGTGATGCAGTAAAGTAGCGTAAGTATTTCCCTCAGTTTTTGAGAACCAAGGTATCAATCCAGTAGGAGACCACGCTCAAGTACCTTGTACCTACACAAACAAATAAGAACCTTGCAACCAACGCGATAAAGGGGTTGTCAATCCCTTCACGGCCACTTGCAAAAGTGAGATCTGATAGAGATGATAAGATAATATTTTTGGTATTTTTATGATAAAATTAAAAGTAAAGATTGCAAAACAAACGGTAATAGAAATCGCTAGTTGACGGGAGATTAATATGATGGAAAATAGACCCGGGGGCCATAGGTTTCACTAGTGGCTTCTCCCAAGATAGCATAAGTATTACGGTGGGTGAACAAATTACTAGCAAGCAATTGATAGAATTGAGCATAGTTATGAGAATATCTAGGTATGATCATGTATATAGGCATCACGTCCGTGACAAGTAGACCGACTCCTGCCTGCATCTACTACTATTACTCCACACATCGACCGCTATCCAGCATGCATCTAGAGTATTAAGTTCATAAGAACAGAGTAACGCTTTAAGCAAGATGACATGATGTACAGGGATAAACTCATGCAATATGATATAAACCCCATCTTTTATCCTCAATGGCAACAATACAATACGTGTCGTTTCCCCTACTGTCACTGGGATCGAGCACCGCAAGATTGAACCCAAAGCTAAGCACTTCTCCCATTGCAAGAAAGATCAATCTAGTAGGCCAAACCAAACTGATAATTCGAAGAGACTTGCAAAGATAACCAATCATACATAAAAGAATTCAGAGAAGATTCAAATATTGTTAATAGATAATCTGGATCATAAACCCACAATTCATCAGATCTCGACAAACACACCGCAAAACAAGATTACATCGAATAGATCTCCAAGAGAATCGAGGAGAACTTTGTATTGAGATCCAAAGAGAGAGAAGAAGCCATCTAGCTAATAACTATGGACCCGAAGGTCTGAGGTAAACTACTCACACATCATCGGAGAGGCTATGGTGTTGATGTAGAAGCCCTCCGTGATCAATGCCCCCTCCGACGGAGCGCCAAAAAGGCCCCAAGATGGGATCTCACGGGTACAGAAGGTTGCGGCGGTGGAATTAGGTTTTCGTGGTGCTCTCCGATGGTTTGGGGGTACGTAGGTATATATAGGAGGAAGAAGTAGGTCGGTGGAGCCACGAGGGGCCCACGAGGGTGGAGGGCGCGCCTAGGGGGGGTAGGCGCGCCCCCTGCCTCGTGGCTTCCTCGTTGGTTGCTTGACGTCCACTCCAAGTCCTCTGGATCACGTTTGTTCAGAAAATCACGTTCCCGAAGGTTTCATTCCGTTTGGACTCCGTTTGATATTCCTTTCCTTCGAAACACTGAAATTGGCAAAAAACAGCAATTTGGGCTGGGCCTCCGGTTAATAGGTTAGTCCCAAAAATAATATAAAAGTGTATAAATAAGCCCATTAAACATCCAAAATAGAATATATAATAGCATGGAACACTCAAAAATTATAGATACGTTGGAGACGTATCAAGCATCCCCAAGCTTAATTCCTGCTTGTCCTCGAGTAGGTAAATGATAAAAATAGAATTTTTTATGTGGAATGCTTCTTAGCATAATTTTCAATGTAATTCTTTTTATTGTGGAATGAATATTTAGATCTGAAAGATTCAAGATAAAAGTTTAATGTTGACATAAAAACAATAATACTTCAAACATGCTAATCAGGTAATTATGTCTTATCAAAATAACATTGCCAAAGAAAGCTTATCCCTACAAAATCATATAGTTAGGCCATGTTTCAATTTCGTCACACAAAACGTTCTCATCATGCATAACCCCGATGACAAGCCGAGCAATTGGTTCATACTTTTTAATGTGCTTCAGCCTTTTCAACCCTTACGCAATACATGAGCGCAAGCCATGGATATAACACTATGGGTGGAATAAAGTATAATGACGGGGGTTATGTGAGAAGACAAAAAGGTAGAAAGTCTCACATTGATGCGGCTAATCAACAGGCTCTGGAGATGCCCATCAATTGATGTCAATGAGAGGAGTAGGGATTGCCATGCAACGGATGCACTAGAGCTATAAATATATGAAAGCTCAAAAAAAGAAACTAAGTGGGTGTGCATCCAACTTGCTTGCTCACGAAGACCTAGGGCATTTTGAGGAAGCCCATCATTGGAATATACAAGCCAAGTTCTATAATGAAAAATTCCCACTAGTATATGGAAGTGACAACATAGGCGACTCTCTATCATGAAGATCACGGTGCTACTTTGAAGCACAAGTGTGGAAAAGGATAGTAACATTGTCTCTTCTCTCTTTTTCTCTCATTTTTTGGGCCTTCTCCTTTTTTTTGGCCTCTTTTTTTATTTAGTCCGGAATCTCATCCCAACTTGTGGGGGAATCATAGTCTCCATCATCCTTTCCTCACATGGGACAATGCTCTAATAATGATGATCATCACACTTCTATTTACTTACAACTCAAGAATTACAATTCAATACTTAGAACAAGATATGACTCTATGTGAATGCCTCCGGCGGTGTACCGGGATATGCAATGAATCAAGAGTGACATGTATGAAAAAATTATGAATGGTGGCTTTGCCAAAAATACGATGTCAACTACATGATCATGCAAAGCAATATGACAATGATGGAGCGTGTCATAATAAACGGAACGGTGGAAAGTTGCATGGCAATATATCTCAGAATGGCTATGGAAATTCCATGATAGGTAGGTATGGTGGCTGTTTTGAGGAAGATATAAGGAGGTTTATGTGTGATAGAGCGTATCATATCACGGGGTTTGGATGCACCGGCGAAGTTTGCACCGACTCTCAAGGCGAGAAAGGGCAATGCACGGTACCGTAGAGGCTAGAAAATTGTGGAAGGTTGAGAGTGCGTATGATCCATGGACTCACATTTGTCATAAAGAACTCATATACTTATTGCAAAAGTTTATTAGCCCTCAAAGCAAAGTACTACTACGCATGCCCCTAGAGGGATAGATTGGTAGGAAAAGACCATCGCTCGTCCCCGACCGCCACTCATAAGGAAAGCAATAAAAGAACACCTTATATGTCAAAATTGTCACACAACTTTTACCAGACGTGCATGCTACGGGACTTGCCAACCTTAACACAAGTATTTCTCAATTTCACAATTACTCAACTAGCACACTCTAATATTACCACCTTTATATCTCAGAACACTTATCAAGTATCAAACTACTCATGATATTCAATGAACTCAATATGGAAGTTTTTATTATGCTCATCTTGGATGCCTATCACATTCGGATTAATTTCACAATTGAAGCAAATTGCCATGATGTTTAAGACTCTCAAAATAATATAAGTGAAGCATGAGAGATTAATAATTTCTATAAAATAAAAACCACCACCGTGCTCGGTATAAGTGAAGCACTAGAGCAAAAACTATATAGCTCAAAAGATATAAGTGAAGCACATAGAGTATTCTAACAAATTCCGAATCATGTGTGTCTCTCTCAAAAGGTGTGTACAGCAAGGATGATTTTGGTAAACTAAAAAGCAAAGACTCAAATCATACAAGACGCTCCAAGCAAAACACATATCATGTGGTGAATAAAAATATAGCCCCAAGTAAAGTTACCGATAGATGAAGACGAAAGAGGGGATGCCTTCCGGGGCAACCCCAAGTTTAGGCTTTTGGTTGTCCTTGAATTTTACCTTGGGGTGCCTTGGGCATCCCCAAGCTTAGGCTCTTGCCAATCCTTGTTCCAAAGTCCATCAAATCTTTACCCAAAACTTGAAAACTTCACAACACAAAACTTAACAGAAAATCTCGTGAGCACCGTTAGCGAAAGAAAAAAAAACACCACTTCAAGGTACTATAATGAACTCATTATTTATTTATATTGGTGTTAAACCTACTGTATTACAACTTCTCTATGGTTTATAACCTCTTTTAGTAGCCATAGATTCATCAAAATAAGCAAACAACACGCGGAAAACAGAATCTGTCAAAAACAGAACAGTCTGTAGTAATCTGTATCAAACGCAAACTTCTGGAATTCATAAAAATCTACCAAAATAGGAAGACCTAGATAATTTGTTTATTGATCTACTGCAATTGGAATCTGTATTTTATCAGGTTCTGGTGATTTTAAACAATTGTTTTTGTGAACAGAAAGTTTCTGAAATTTTCAGCAAGATCAAATAACTATCATCCAAGAAGATCCTATAGGTTTAACTTGGCACAAACACTAATTAAAACATAAAACACATCTAACCAGAGGCTCGATCAAAGATTATTTATTACTAAACACAAATAAAAAGCAAGAAAATCAAAATAAAATTGGGTTGCCTCCCAACAAGCGCTATCGTTTAACGCCCCTAGCTAGGCATAAAAGCGAAGATAGATCTAGGTATTGCCATCCTTGGTATTTATCTTTTTAGTGGAGTTATGCTCGAATCCGGGGGGTTCCTTACGTTTCCCTTCAGACTCGGAGATTGTTAGATCTAGAGCATCCAACCGTTTGTTGGAAAGTGTAATCAAGGTATTCATGCGATTAAGGTTTCCTCCAACATTTTTAAGAGGTTCAAAAGACTTTTGCAATTCTGATAGTTTTTCTAAGATTTGGGTTCCCTCTTGAGTAAGAGTTGGTCCATTTTGTGGTGGAAGTATTGCTACTATCCCCTCTATAATTTCACAAGCAAAACTAGGATCAGTTTCAGTAAAATTCCCTTTGGCGGCAAAATCAAGGAGTTGTCTATGGGATACGGTTAGACCAACATAAAAATTGTGAAGTAAAACCTTGAAATCTCCCTCTATAGTGCAACCACGATAGGATTCTATCATCCTATACCAAGCATCTTTTAGATTATCTCCTTGTTTTTGTTTGAAGTGAAGAACTTCGAACTCGGGAGACAAACGAGTAGATAGAGGACTAGCCATAACGGCGAAGCAAGCGAAAAAGAGGCGGACGGAAAAGAGGGCGAATAAAACGGCAAGGGTGAAGTGGGGGAGAGGAAAATGAGAGGCAAATGGCAAATAATGTAATGCGAGGGATAAGCGTTTGTGATGGGAACTTTGTATGTTGACTTGTGCGTAGACTCGCCGGCAACGGCGCCAGAAATCCTTCTTGCTACCTCTTGAGCACTGCGTTGGTTTTTCCCTAGTGGCTTCTCTCAAGATAGCATAAGTATTACGGTGGGTGAACAAATTACTGTCAAGCAATTGATAGAATTGAGCATAGTTATGAGAATATCTAGGTATGATCATGTATATAGGCATCACGTCCGTGACAAGTAGACTGACTCCTGCCTGCATCTACTACTATTACTCCACACATCAACCGCTATCCAGCATGCATCTAGAGTATTAAGTTCATAAGAATAGAGTAACGCTTTAAGCAAGATGACATGATGTAGAGGGATAAACTCATGCAATATGATATAAACCCCATCTTTTTATCCTCGATGGCAACAATACAATACGTGTCGTTTCCCCTACTGTCACTGGGATCGAGCACCGCAAGATTGAACCCAAAGCTAAGCACTTCTCCCAGTGCAAGAAAGATCAATCTAGTAGGCCAAACCAAACTGATAATTCGAAGAGACTTGCAAAGATAACCAATCATACATAAAAGAATTCAGAGAAGATTCAAATATTGTTCATAGATAATCTGGATCATAAACCCACAATTCATCGGATCTCGACAAACACACCGCAAAACAAGATTACATCGAATAGATCTCCAAGAGAATCGAGGAGAACTTTGTATTGAGATTCAAAGAGAGAGAAGAAGCCATCTAACTAATAACTATGGACCCGAAGGTCTGAGGTAAACTACTCACACATCATCGGAGAGGCTATGGTGTTGATGTAGAAGCCCTCCGTGATCAATGCCCCCTCCGGCGGAGCATCGGAAAAGGCCCCAAGATGGGATCTCACGGGTACAGAAGGTTGCGGCTGTGGAATTAGGTTTTCGTGGTGCTCTCCGATGGTTTGGGGCTACGTAGGTATATATAGGAGGAAGAAGTAGGTCGATGGAGCCACGAGGGGCGCACGAGGGTGGAGGGCGCGCCCAGGGGGGTAGGCGCGCCCCCCTGCCTCATGGCTTCCTCGTTGGTTGCTTGACGTCCACTCTAAGTCCTCTGGATCACGTTTGTTCAGAAAATCACGTTCCCGAAGGTTTCATTCCGTTTGGACTCCATTTGATATTCCTTTCCTTCGAAACACTGAATTAGGCAAAAAAACAACAATTTGGGTTGGGCCTCTGGTTAATACGTTAGTCCCAAAAATAATATAAAAGTGTATAAATAAGTCCATTAAACATCCAAAACAGAATATATAATAGCATGGAACACTAAAAAATTATAGATACGTTCGAGACTTATCAGCTGCCACCCTCGAAGCGGGCGCGGCGGCGTGGCGGCTTGTCGTAGCCACTGCTGCTGGAGCTGTCGCCGGAAGAAGAACCGCCGTAGCTGGACGAGCCATGGCCGGCACCAAGGACAAGCCCGCCTTCGCCCGTCGCGGCCATCGCCGAGGCTGAGCACCTCACCACTGTCGTTGTCCTCAGGGCAGCACCCGACGCGGCGACCATCTTCCCCGAACACCCTCACATAAAGGGTTCCGTTGCCATCGTACTTGAAGTGGAGGGTGCACCGCCGGCCCAGGCCGCGCGCGTGGGCAAACGTCTGCCAGCCGTGGGCCAGGGCTGCGTTGCCCGCAACGGAGATGTCGACCGCAACCCATGAAGCCTTGCTGCAGCAGCCGTCCGCCTGCAGCCAGAGACCGCCTGGACCCGTGGCTGGCAGCTCACCGGTAAAGAAGCGCGGGAGCTGAAGCCAGGTGACAGCCGGGTTCTCTGACCACACGACGAACTCCGGCAGCACCTCCGCCGAGTGGAAGCACGGACAGGGAGGCCGCGCGACCATGGTGCGCCTTCCCTCATCGACGGGGCTGCCACGACCTGGACGACTCCCACCGCGTGGAGAGGCGCCGCCGCGGCCGCGAAGGGCCACGGCGGGGGCCGCGGTGCGCTTGCGGGGACGACCACGCCCCCTCTTAGGCGGCAGTGAGTCGGGCCCCTCCTGGCGGGCCTTCCCCTTTTCTACGGCCGAGAACCTCTTCGCGGGCGCCATGGGTGTCGCTGCTGGCAGTGAAGCAAGGGAGAAGAAACGAGCGGAGCAGGAAGAGATGAGCGACGGGGGCTCCGGCCCCTCCTCATTTATAGCGGGAGAAGGCCAACCGGCGATCCCCACGATCACAGGTAATGATGATTTTTCTCTGCGTGCAACATGGACTCATCAAGTCGGGCAGTTGCTGAGGCAGCATGGGGAAGCGGAGACGCCCACGTCCAATCAATCGCCACGCGTCAAACGAGACCGCAGGCTGTTGGGGCCTGCGGCGCTCCGCACTTGCCCTTTGGCTTCACCTCGAAGCCAAGTCCGAGCGCGCCTTGGGCCCGGGGGCTACTGTCGGCGTCCTCGGAAGAGGGATCCCCAGACTTGCCTGCCTGCGGCCCACAGCGTGGCTCCGCCAGTGGCCCCGTACGGCCCATCTTCATCAGTGGACACTCAAGACCCTCGCGAGGGGCTAAGCCTCGCGAGGAGGGTGACGCAAGACCTCCTCGGGGGCGGCCTCACCAGGCTGGCTCGTGAGGGGTGGAGAGATCAAGGCAAGGGGCACCTCGTGAGGTTCCTGTGACGTAAGCCATGACGCCCGGGCCAGGCGGGCGCCAGCGCGCACAGTGTCCTCATTTCCTCTTTGGTGCTAAAGTGGCAAGCGCAGGCGAGGAGTCCCGAGGCATTAGGTAAAGGTTTCCATATCAGTGCAACGAGACCAAGACCAGCGGGACAACAGGACGGAGGTCACCGTGGAGCCCAAGATGGCGTCACCACCAGAGCCTTTGGCAGGCGAAGACCACCTTTAGCCAGGATAACTTGTACTTGTTGTGTCCCTTCAAATTTGGCCATTGTGGCATCCCTTCCCGCCAGCGTTTGGGAAGAGGACCGGGGCATCTATAAATAGGGCTAGCCACCACGGTAGGAGGCAACTGATCTCGAACCATTCAGATCATCCTCATCCACACAAGCTCACCAAGCACAAGAGCACCTCTCCTCAGGAGGCTGTTCTTCCCTTGTAACTGTTCATCCTCAGCCCGAGAGGCAATCCACCACACCACACTGGAGTAGGGTATTACACCACATCGGTGGCCCGAACCAGTATAATCTTGTGTCCCTTAGTTCTGCGAGTTCGACGCGCTAAGCTTTGAGATCGCAGTGAGGGTGAGTGCTAGAGGGAGGAGAGATCTTCGTGTGCACCCCAATGTTCGAACCTCAAGGGTTTTGCCGGAACGCTAAATCTGACACTTGTCTCCATTTCTTCTCTTCGGGACCAAGTCTGCGGCAAGAACCCTGCAGCTTAGTGCAGATGAAGACAGAGCTACATGTGACCTTATCTACATGAACATGTTATGCTCATGATATGCTTATGCATGCATGAAAGTTTTGGGGCCCCCCAGCGCTTCGTTTATTTATCTGGTGCTCAGGGTCTGCGCCTGGCTTTGTACAAAGGGTTACATGCAACTTCGGCAAGGCTTGTACAAAAGGGTGGCTGTCGGGCAGGGCCCGACAGCAGCGCTTTATGGGTAGAACTTACAGAGATGCTTGATGTCCCATGAGTTTTGCAATTGAATGCCATCTCCGGTCTCCAGACGGACTGTGCTAGGTCTAGTGACTCGTACCACCCGGTAAGGGCCTTCCCACTTTGGCGTCAACTTTTTTGCACCCTTGGTGGACTGAACGTGCCTAAGGACAAGGTAGCCTTCCTCAAAGCTCTGGGCATGAACCCTACGACTACGATAGCAACGCAGGGCTTGCTGGTAGCGTGCAGCACGCGTAGGAACCCGGAGACGGTTCTCCTCAAGTAGCACAACGTCGTCATGCCGATGTTGTTCCTGCGCTACTTCATCGTAGGCAAGCACTCGAGGTGATCCGAATATGAGTTCCATGGGGATTACTGCTTCTACCCCATAGACTAGGGAGAAGGGAGTCTGGCCGGTAGCTCAATTTGGTGTCGTACGGAGGGACCAAAGAACCACCGGCTGCTCGTCGATCCATCGCCTGCCACACTTCTGCAGCCTATTAAATGTTCTTATCTTGAGTCCTCGCATCACTTCAGCGTTTGCCCTTTCAGCATGTCCGTTGCTTCTGGAATGGGCAACAGAGGCAAATGAGACCTTGCTTCCGAGGGCATGAATGTATTGCATGAAGGCGCGACTTGTGAATTGGGTGCCATTGTCAGTGATGACTCTGGCGGGTACTCCTAAACGGCACACCAATCCTTTCAAGAACTTGATAGCTGACTGTGTGGTCACCTTCCTCACGGGCTCCACTTCCGGCCACTTTGTAAACTTGTCGATTGCGATGAACAAGTATTCAAAGCCCCCGGTAGCACGGGGGAAGGGGCCCAAGATGTCGAGCCCCCAGACCAAAAATGGCCATGACAAAGGGATCGTTTGAAGAGCTTGAGCAGGCTGATGGATATTCTTGGAGTGGAACTGGCAGGCTTCACACTTGGTAACTAGCTTGATTGCATCTTGGAGGGTTGTGGGCTAGTAGAAACCTTGCCGGAAAGCTTTTCCAACCAGGGCCCACGATCCAATGTGGGAGCCACACATACCCTTGTGTATCTCTGTCAATAGTTCCCTTCCTTCTGCCCGGCAAATGCACTTCAATTTCATGCCGTTGGGCCTTCTTCTATACAGTGTGTCATCCATGAAATGATACATACTGGCCCTCCGGGTTACTCTTTCAGCTTCTTCTTTCTCTTCGGGAAGTTCTCCTGTTTGGAGGAAATGAACTATGTGCCATGCCCAAGTTGGAGCCTGAGGCTCGGCAACAAGGACTAGTGGCACCTCCTTGTTGATGGGAGCTCATGCCTCAACCTCAAAGACCGGTAGTTTGGCGGGAGGGTGCATATCGCCGATCGATGGGGAGTTGTTCCTGCCAAGCTCTCTGCCGGGGGCTTCGGGAAGCTCTCCAGGGAGAGGCTTGCCAGAGTCCAGTTTCCTCCTCTTGCTGGCCATTGTTGCCGGGGATAAGGAGGGCTGAGTCAGATGGAGAACAAAAGTCCCTGGTTCCACAGGGAGTTTTTGCGCAACGCACTTTGATAGATGATCAGCAATGATGTTTCCACACGTGGTACGTGCTCTATTTGTAATCCATCAAAGTGCTCCTCCAATTTCCTCACTTCCTCTACGTACGCCTCCATCAATGGGCTTTGATAATCCTTGTTCACTTGCCTTACCACCAGTTGTGAATCTCCACAGATGATCAACTTCTTGATTTCCAATTCCGTTGCAATCCTGAGCTCGACAAGGAGTCCTTCATACTCTGCAGTATTGTTGGTAGCCTTCTCCCGGGGGAAATGCATTTGAACCATGTACTTGAGGTGCTCCCCACTGGGACAAACGAGAAGCACGCCAGCTCCTACACCTTGTAGGGAGAAGGCACCATCAAAATACATGATCCATTCTTGGGGTGCTTCCTTGCCGGGGATGACTGTCTCCAGTGCTTCCTCATCAGGGGTAGGCATCCATTCTGCAATAAACTCTGCCAGTGCCCTGCTTTGAATAGTTGACGTGCTCTCAAACTTCAAACCAAAGCTGGACAACTCCAAGGCCCATTCCACTATTCTGCTGGTGGCCTCAGGGTTCCTCAGTATGCGTTGCAAGGGGAAGCGGGTGACAACCATGATCTCGTGGGCTTGGAAGTTTCCTTGAGGCCATGATGAGGCCAAAAATCAACTTTTGCACGCCAGAGTACCTCGACCTAGCACCCTGCAGCAGGGAGCTGACGAAGTACGTTGGCCGCTGCACCACCTTCTTCCTTACCACGACCTTGGAACTGTTTCCATCTCCCCATTCTTCCTTGTTTTGATATGCAACTGACCTTGCCGGGATGAATCCGCTTTCCTCGCTAGAGGGGATGGTGGTTGTGGCTAATGCTTCATCCACCTCCCGCTGTGCCACCAGCGCTGCACTAACCACTTGATTGGTTTCCGCCAGGTACAGCAGCAACGACTCTTGTGGTTTAGGAGCGACTAAGGTGGGAACAGAGGAAAGGTAGGTCTTCAAATCTTGTAGCACAGCGTCTGCCTCTGGGGTCCACTCCATGGGCCATGCCTTCTTCAAGACTTTGAAGAACGGGAGGGTGCGCTCGGTGGACTTGGAAATGAACCTGCTTAGCGCGGCGACACATCCAGTCAAATGCCTCACATCTTTAACTATCTTGGGTGCTTGAATCTGCTCAATCACCTTGATCTTGTCGGGGTTGGCCTCTATCCCCCGGAGGGACACAAAGAATCCAAGTAGCTTGCCGGAAGGAACACCAAACACACACTTCTCTAGATTCAGCTTCAAGTTGATCTTGCGGAGATTGGCAAAGGTTTCTTCCAAGTCCTGAATGAGAGTTGACTTGTTCTTGGTTTTGACCACTATGTCGTCCATGTAGGCTTCAATATTTCTGTGCAGCTGAGACTCAAAGCCAATCTGTACTGCCCTTGCAAAAGTGGATCCAGCGCTTTCTAACCCAAAGGGCATCCGTACAAAGCAGAACGTGCCACATGGGGTTATAAACGCGATCTTCTCTTCATCTTCCTTGGACATGAAAATCTGGTGGTACCCAGAGTAGGCATCCAAGAAGGAAAGCAGGTCGCACCCGGAGGTGGAATCCATGATCTGGTCGAGGCGCGGCAAGGGGAATGGGTCCTTCGGGCACACTTTGTTTAGATCTGTGAAATCTATGCAAAGCCTCCATTTCCCATTCGCTTTGCGCACTACCACTCGATTTGCCAACCAAGTAGGATGCAATACCCCTCTTACCAAACCAGCTGCCTCAAGCTTCTTGATCTCTTCGGCAATAAACTGTTTCGCTCCAAAGCTTGCTTTCTGACCTCCTGTTTGACAGACCGAGCATGTGGGCAGACAACAAGGTGGTGCTCGATTACCTCCCTGGGATCACCAGGGATTTCAGATGGTTGCCAAGCAAACACATCGACATTCGCTCGCGGGAAGGCAACGAGCATGCTTTCCTATTTGTCGTCGACGGTGGTGCTGATAGTAAATGTACCATCAGTGCCAACCAGCCCTGCCGGGACCTTCTTCATAGTGGGTGCAGCAACCTTTGATTTCTTGCTATTAGAACTCTCCGGCAAGTCATCAACAGGCGCAACGCACTCCGAAGAGGCGCGCTTCCCAGACTCCTTGCTGGCATCCTTGCTAGCTTTCTTCCCTTTCTTGCTATCCTTGGCGGGAGCAGCAGCTTCCGCGGCCTCTGCCGCGACTGATTCCCAGTACATCTTGTCCATGCATATGATTGCGTCTTTCTTATCTGATGGAAAGTAAATGACGCCAATTGGTCCTGGCATCTTCAACATGTTGTAGGCATAGTGGAATGCTGCCATGAACTTGGCCAGGGCTGGGCGACCAAGGATTCCATTGTACGGCAAGAGGAGGTCAACCACATCAAACACGATCTTCTCAGTCCGGTAGTGTGATCTTCCCCTTAGGACGACTGATGCAGAGGTTGATCCCTTGAAAAGTACCAGTATTCTTCAGCTCTTCGTCTGCTATCTGGAGCTTGCTGATGACCTTGGGAGATATCAGATTCAACCCGGACCCACCATCGACCAATATCTTTGTGACCTTGAGGTTGTGAATCGTTGATGAGACCAAAAATGGCAAACACCCCACCGCGGTGGTGCGGTCAGGGTGGTCCTCTTCATCAAAGACGATGGGCGTGCGTGACCACTTGAGTGGCTTCCGAGAATCTGCCACTGGCTCCACAACAATGACTTCACGCGCCCACTATTTAAGCTGGTGGTGGGAGGAATGCAAGGATGCACCTTCGTCAATGCGCATGGTGTACGTGGCCTTCTGGAACTCCTGCTCACTAGTTTCTATTGGGGAACACAGAATTTCAAAAAATTTACCTATGATCACACAAGATCTATCTACGAGATGCATAGCAACGAGACGGGAGATTGTGTCCACGTACCCTCGTAGAACGAAAGAGGGAGCTTTAGTAACGCGGTTGATGTAGTCGAACGTCTTCGCGATCCAACCGATCCAAGCACCGAACGTACGACACCTCCGTGTTCAGCACACGTTCAGCTCAATGATGTCCCTCGAGCTCTTGATCCAGTTGAGGACGAGGGAGATTTTCGCCAGCACGACGGCGTGGCGACGGTGATAACAAAGTTACCGGCACATGGCTTCGCCTAAGCACTACGACGATATGACCGAGGTGTGTAACTTTGGAGGGGGCACCGCACATGGCTAAGAGAAGACTTGGTGTGTCTTTGGAGTGCCCCTCCCACGTATATAAAGGAGGGAGGGAGAGAGGCCGGCCCTCTAGGGGCGCGCCAAGAGTATGGAGTCCTACTAGGACTTCCAAGTCCTAGTAGGAATCCCTTTCCTTTTCGGAGTAGGAGAGAAGGAAAGAGGGAAAGAGAGAGGGAGTAGGAAAAAGGCAAGGGGGGCGCCGCCACCTTCCCCTAGTCCAATTCGGACCCATGGGGGGGGGGGGGCGCTCCACCTCCCCTTGGCCTGCCTCCTCTTTTCCCGTATGGCCCAATAAGGCCCATTACTTCTCCTAGTGAATTCCCGTAAATCCCCGGTACTCCGAAAAACACCCGAATCACTCGGAACCTTTCCGATGTCCGAATATAGCCTTCCAATATATGAATCTTTACCTCTCTACCATTTCGAGACTCCTCGTCTTGTCCATGATCTCATCCTGGACTCTAAACAAACTTCGGTCATCCGATCACATAACTCATAATACCAATTGTCATCGAACGTTAAGCGTGCGGACCCTACGGGTTCGAGAACTATGTAGACATGACTGATACACATCTCTGGTCAATAACAAATAGCGGAACCTAGATGCTCATATTGGCTCCTACATATTCTACGAAGATCTTTATCGGTCAAACCGCATAACAACATACGTCATTCCCTTTGTCATCGGTATGTTACTTGCCCGAGATTCGATCGTCGGTATCATCATACCTAGTTCAATCTCGTTACCAGCAAGTCTCTTTACTCGTTCCGTAATGCATCATCCACAACTAACTCATTAGTCACATTGCTTGCAAGGCGTATAGTGATGAGCATTACCGAGAGGGCCTAGAGATACCTCTCTGATACACGGAGTGACTGAGGGAGTCCTGGACTAAGGGGTCCTCGGGCGTCCGGCCTGTTAACCATGGGCCGGACTGATGGACCGTGAAGATACGAAGACTGAAGACCCTCTACGTGTCCGGATGGGACTCTTCTTGGCATGGAAGGCAAGCTTGGCGATCAATTATGTAGATTCCTTTTTATGTAACCGACTCCATGTAACCCTAGATCTCTCCGGTGTGTATATAAACCGGAGAGAGTCCGGATAGGCGGACACCCATTATCATAACCATAGGCTAGCTTCTAGGGTTTAGCCTCTATGATCTTGTGGTAGATCAACTCTTGTAATACTCATATTCATCAAGATCAATCAAGCAGGAAGTAGGGTATTACCTCCATCGAGAGGGCCTGAACCTGGGTAAACATCGTGTTCCCTGTCTCCTGTTACCATCGACCTTAGACGCACAGTTCGGGACCCCCTACCCGAGATCCGCCGGTTTTTACACCGACATTGGTGCTTTCATTGAGAGTTCCACTGTGCTGTCGACGACGGGTTCGATGACCCGCCTCGTCCTTAAAGACGATACCACCGCCGGAGGAGCTCTGGCCCCAGGCCAAACTCTTCGGCCGGGCAGTTTCACCATGACCGCCCACTCGGCCGTTAAGCCGACGATGACCTCTCGAGCCATCGAAAATCCCCTTCGTATCAACCCCGAACACTCCAAGCAGATGGACCCGGCGGAACTCTCGTCCTTAAACGAGCTTCTAGATCGCATCGCCGCCCTGGGAATCGCTACGGATTATGATCGGATCGGGCTTAAACCTGACCAAAAGAGAGATCAAATCTCCTCCGATCACCCACCAGGTGGCAATGGTCGAAGAACAAGACGGCGGCTTTGCTTCTATACTGAAGCCGAACTGTGTTCGGGCCGCCAATCTTGAAGAGCCGGTTGATCACCTGCGAAAGGATGTGACTTGTCCTCCGAACATAGAGTCGGATGGCCGGCCTAGACAATCGGAAGATATTCCGGCGCCCATGCTGTTGAGTCCGGAAGGCCTCCAGATTTCGAACGGTCGATTGGGTCAAGGGCCGGATTTTACGCCGCCCACCCACCCAGACATAAGCGATCTCACCAACATAAAATAGCAGTCTCAGGAAACGGTCCATCACTTCTGGGCCAGATTCCTCCTCGTCAAAGACAATATAAAAGATTGCAGCGATGAGGACGCAATATCAGCTTTCTGCAACATCTGTGCGGACGAAGGAATTCTCAACGCCATCAAACGCCGCCGCATCCTACGCTTCAACGACTTAGCAACCATTGTGCAAAAGTACAGCGCAATGGAAAGTGCCTGGAGAATTCAGGTAGCTCGCTGGGAACCATCGGTCCCAACGCAACCCCTTCGTCAGGCAAAAAGGGCGCACCCTCGTGGCACGCCCAACACAACAGCCAAAAAATATAAACCCATTACGCGTCACGGAACCGTTCTGGAAGGATGGCTCGATGGGCCATGCAAACTTCACACAACACTGGATACAATATCAACCCACAGCCTTAGAGCATGTTGGATACTCCAGCAGGTAGCCAAAAGCGGTGAAGATATCCTTACCAAAATCGCCGCAAAACAACACCTTCCAGAAGACGACGACCCCAGAGTACTGACGGTCATCGAGACATTCACTTCAAACAATAAGCTTAAAAGGGCACTGCACGACCTCGCCGAAGTCTGCCAGATCGTTGCAATTGACCCTTGGAACGACACGGCCATAACCTTCAATGCCAGTGACGAACCTAAATACAAAACAGCCCGAGCGCCAGCCGCATTAGTCCTTAGTCCCATCGTGGACGGCTTTCGGCTTACTAAAGTCCTCATGGACGGCGGCAGTGGACTAAACCTCATTTACGAGGACACGCTCCACAAGATGGAAATAGACAGGAGCCGCATCGAGCAAAGCAGCACAACCTTTTGAGGTATCATTCCCAGTCGGGAGGCGCGGTGTGCGGGAAAAATTACACTTGATGTGGTGTTCGGCACACCGGAGAATTATCAGTCTGAAGAAATAACTTTCCAAGTGGCCCCTTTCAACAGTGGATATCACGCCCTGTTAGGGCCAGAGGCCTTCACGCGCTTTCAAGCTGTACGTCATTATGGGTATATGAAGCTAAAAATGCCCGGGCCCAATGGAATAATCACTCTCGTGAGTGATCTGGATATAGCGCTCCGCGCTGAGAACAAAACCGCATCCCTGGCCCTCGAGGCATTGTCCGAGGCCCTTGCGGCCGAAGAATTAACCGTACTACGCTCCACTGTGGATAGAGACGATGTGATCCTGGACAAACGACCCAAATCCACTTCCTTCAAGCCAGCAGAAGAAATAGTCAAATTTCAGGTTTATCCAACTGACCCGAAGAAGACAACGTCTATCGGAGCACAACTCAGACCCACAGTCGACGCCGCACTACGAGACTTCCTGCGCGAAAATTGGGATATATTCGCCTGACACCCCTCAGATATACCAGGAATCCCGCGCGGGTTGGCCGAACACAGCCTCAACACACTGAAGGGATACAAACCTGTCAAACAAACACTTCGGCGCTTTTCCGAACCCAAACGACCAACTATGGGGGAAGAGCTGGCCAAACTCATTGAGGCCGGATTCATTAGAGACATTAAACATCCGGACTGGCTGGCAAACCTGGTAATGGTACCAAAGAAGGACAAATCCTGGCGCCTATGCGTTGATTTCAAAGACCTTAACAAGGCTTGCCCGAAGGATCCCTTCCCCCTCCCTCGCATTGATCAAATCATTGATGCTACCGCAGGACACGACTCGCTGTGCTTCCTCGATGCATATTCCGGATACCATCAAATCAAAATGAAGGAGTCCGATCAAGTTGCAACATCATTCATTACGCCATATGGGCCGTTTTGCTTCAATACCATGCCTTTCGGGCTCAAGAACGCCGGCGCCACCTACCAGCGCATGATCCAAACATGCCTCAAGACAAAGGTCGGCAAAACAGTGGAAGCCTACGTGGACGACGTCGTCATCAAATCTAGACACGTCGAAACACTAATAGACGATTTGCGTCTCACATTTGACAAACTTCGCACATATGACATCAAGCTTAACCCGGAAAAGTGCGTCTTCGGCGTCCCCGCCGGAAAACTGCTGGGCTTCATCATTTCTAACAGAGGAATTGAAGCAAATCCAGCCAAAATCTGAGCTCTGTCACAATTGGCTACGCCAACCGAACTTAAACAGGTCCAGAAGCTCGCTGGGTGCGTGGCAACTTTAAGCCGCTTTATCTCCAGATTGGGGGAGAAGGCACTGCCACTTTATTGCCTTCTACGGCGCACCGATAAATTCGAATGGACAGACGCGGCGACGGTCGGACTGGAAGAAATAAAGGCCCTTCTGGCAAGCAACCCAATCCTGGCTGTGCCAAACGTGGGCGAACCAATGCTCATATACATATCAGCAACACACCGAGTGGTGAGCGCCGTACTCGTCGTCGAACGAGAATAGGACGGACACAAGTTTCTGCTCCAGAAGCCTGTATACTAAGTATCCACCGTCCTCACACCATGCAAGTCCCGGTACCCCCACTATCAAAAGATAGCATACACAGTCTTTATGGCATCCCGAAAGCTACGACACTACTTTCAGGAGTGTTCGATCACGGTGGCTTCCGAAGTGCCCCTCAATGATATAATAAATAACCGGGACGCCACGGGCCGGATTGCCAAATGGGCCATTGAGCTCCTTCCATTTGACATCACGTACAAACCACGTCGAGCCATTAAATCCCAAGTATTGGCTGACTTCATCGCCAAATGGATAGAGGCCGAACTCCCTAAAGAGTACGACACATATTCCAACCGGGTTATGCATTTTGACGGCTCCAAAATGTTGGCGGGGCTAGGAGCGGGTGTCGTATTAACGTCCCCCACGGGAGATATCGTCCAGTACGTACTCCAAATATTACAGCCGAATACGAGGCCTTGTTGCATGGCCTTCAGATGGCCGCATCAATGGGCATACAACGCCTGGAGGTGCGCGGGGACTCAAACCTTGCAATATCCCAAATTAATGGAGACTTTGATGCCAAAGATCCAAAGATGGCAGCCTATCGCGACACCATCTTAAAGATGTCAGCTCGGTTCTAGGGGCTTGAATTTCATCACGTCGCCCGCGAAAGTAATCAGGCGGCGGACGTCCTTGCTCGCATCGGCGCTAAGCGCGACCCCATCCCACCTAACATCTTCCTGGAAAGGCTGTTTAAGCAATCTGTGGTGTGGCAAGGGGCAGACATCAACGACAACCCCGCTCCAAACTCGAGCATAGATGCCGAACACGCTGACATCATCGGAGGCTCAGCCACCGAAAGGACACCATCGGCCCACCTCATCATGGCAGTAATTGCCCCGTGGACCGAACCATTCTTGGCCTACCTTAATAGGAAGGAGCTCCCAGAAGATCAGAACGAGGCTCGCCGCATTGTTCGGCGCTTGAAGGCCTATAAAGTTCACAAAGGAGAGCTCTACAAGAAAAGTACTACCGGAGTCCTTCAAAGATGTACCTCCGAGGAGGAGGGGCGGCAACTTTTGGCAGATATTCACGCCGGTCTCGGCGGGCACCACGCCGCAGCCCGGGCACTTATCAGCAAGGCCTTCCGTACAGGATTCTATTGGCCTACGGCCCGAGCAGACGCACAGGACCTCGTCCAGCGTTGCGTTGGATGCCAGCTCTTCGCCAACCAAAGCCATATGCCCCCAACCGCCCTACAAACAATCCCCATTACATGGCCCTTTGCGGTCTGGGGCTTGGACATGGTTGGACCCCTTAAAGGGGGAAGCCATAAGAAAAAATATCTGTTGGTCATGGTGGATAAATTCACCAAGTGGATAGAGGCTAGACCAGTTAAAACGGCCGAGTCCGGACCGGTGATTGCATTCATATCCGACGTGGTGCACCATTATGGTGTCCCGCATAGCATCATCACCGACAATGGCTCCAATTTCACAGCTGATGAGGTGAAAACCTGGTGCGCTAAGCTGGGCATTAAGCTCGATTACGCCTCTGTCTACCACCCGCAAACAAATGGTCAAGTTGAACGAGCCAATGGTCTTATTATGAGCGGCATTAAACCCAGACTGGTGCGGTCTTTGAAAGAGTCAGACAAGCACTGGGTTGAGGAGCTCGACTCTGTACTCTGGGGGCTGCGGACCATGCCTAACCGCACTACCGGATACACCCTTTTTCATGGTGTACGGCGCTGAGGCTATGTTACCTTGCCATATCATTCATGACTCGCCCAGAGTCCGCATGTACGAAGAGAGAGAAGCTGAGTTAGATCGGCAGGACAGCCTAGATGCCTTGGAGGAGGAACGCGGCATCACCAAAGCTCGTTCCACATTTTATCAACAACAGGCTCGAAGATACCAAAGCAGAGAAGTACGGGCCAAGACCTACAACGTTGGCGAACTCAAGCCAAAATGGGAGGGTCCCTTCATAATTGATGAAGTTCTCATCGTAGGAGCATACCGTCTTCGTGATGCATCCAACAATCACCTCGAGCCGAACCCCTGGAACGCAGCCAGACTCCGACGATTCTGCGCCTAGCGCCGAACCCTTTGTGTTTGTCCTCCTCACTTTTAGTCTCCATTATTTGTTCTCTCTTTTTCGTTTATTTTTTCCCTTTCTCGCCTTAAAGCTTTCGAACGGCTAGACCGTACACCACGGATGCATACATTTTAAAATATGTCCGTCCATCATGCCTGGGGGCTTCTTCGATAGAAGCTTATTATTATTATTATTATTATTATTATTATTATTATTATTATTATTATTATTATTATTATTATTATTATTATTATTATTATTATTATTCGAGCATCAAGCTCTCCACATATGTACCTTTTCTTTGCCACTATATGCATCGATATGACTTAAGTTTTGGCCAAGCTGGGTTGCCTAGCTCCTGTGCTTATGCCCTACGTTCCTGTTAATTCGGCTAGGGCATAATGGGAGCACCTTTGCGATTGCTACTGCCGGGTCATCCGGATGTGTACCTCAGACTGGGTGAAGCCGAAAGCTAGCGTTCTTAAGGGAATATTCGGTCGGTGAATTAAAGACGTTTCTGCACCCATTGCAAACCCCCAGAAGTTACATACACTGTGATTCTCTCATCACACTTCAGACATGTACATTAAATGCATGCACACCCTGGGAAAGGAACCCTTAACGGAACTATTCTCTCTGGAAGATTTTTCTTACAACTATAATATAACATAACTAGCTGGATATAACTTGTCTGTTTGTAACACCCCGCATGTAACTTGCCATATTTGTAACTCCGACTCTTGCCATTTCCGGCTATGTGATATGTTTTTCCCTCCGTTGTCGGGTTTTGTCTTTCGTTTTGTATTTTGTCATGTCATGCATTTTCATATCATGTCATCATGTGCATTGCATTTGCATACGTGTTCGTCTCATGCATCCGAGCATTTTCCCCGTTGTCCGTTTTCCAATCCGGCGCTCCTATCTCCTCCGATGCACCCCTCTTGTTTTCTTTCGTGTGCGTGTGTCAAACTTTCTCGGAATGGACCAAGGCTTGTCAAGTGGTCTTAATATACCACCCGGAGACTACCGGTCAAGTTTCGTTCCATTCGGAGGTCGTTTGGTACTCCAACGGTTAACCGGGCCTCCGCAATGTCCTTTTGAGTGCCCAGCAAAAACCCCCTCCAAAACCAGCCCAAAACCCACCAAACTCTCTTCCATGCTCTAGGTCGTTCGATCACGATCGTGTGGGCGAAAACCGCACCTCATTTGGAGCTTCCTAGCTCCCTCTACCTATTTATATGTGGGCATCCCGAAAAACGGATTCGCAGACGAACCCTAGAGATTTTTCCCACCGCGCCGCCGGACGCGTCCGTCCGCGCCGGACAACGTCCAACCGCCGCCGCCGGCCCGCAGGCCCGTTCCCGGCCCCCGCGGCCCGAGCTGCGCCTCCGCCCGAGCCCGCGTCCGCACCGCGTCTCCGCCGCCTCTCCCGTC
>NC_057799.1:401098019-401131769 GCF_018294505.1 Triticum aestivum
GAGCCACCCACCGGAGCTCCCCGATCTGGATCTCGCTCGGGCGAGTTGACTTTTTCCCCGAGCCCGTTTTTCTTCCAAGTCATAATAAATCTTCAGCATCTTGCTCTGTTCCCGATGCCGTAACTTTGTGCATGTAGCTCCGATTCGCGCGTATAATATGTCAAATTGTTCGTCTCGTGATGCTCTTCATTTGGTTCAATTGCACCATTTTCATTAGAGGTCATCTTGATGCCCAAATCTTCGTTGGAAGAGGGCTAGTTGCTGTTAATCTCTGGTTCTTATCAGAACTTGGAGATTTGTCATTTTTGTATCATTTATTCTATGCATCTTTTGAGCATGAGCTCTACATGTGTTTTGAAGTATGCCATGCCATCTTTCCAGTGGTATAGTCCATGTATTTTTGTGATCTCTGTGGTGACTAGCACAAGCATGCAAAGTAGGTCCCGTAATAATTCTGATTTCAGGGACTTGGTGATTTCTAAGTCCTTGTCTGCTGTAATTTTGTTGCCATGTAAACTTGATGCTACAGAGAGATCCATGCATATTTTGGAGATGTTCAGTAAGGATGTTTTGTAACTATAGTTGTAATTGATCCATTCCTGCAATTGTTTGCAATTTTAGAGTGCGATAGCATGACTCAATCTTGCTCTACTTTTGCTATAAAATATTTCTGGCAGATTCTTAACATGAGATGCATTTTTGCCAGGCTTATTGTAGTTGATCCATACATGCTATGTAATTGTTCTTGCCATGGTTAGCTTAATAAACATGCCATCTTGCTGTAGGTATGCTTGGTTTGTCATGCATTTCTCTGTAGTGAGTGCATCAAGCTCACAAAGAGGCGTACATATTAATATTTCTGCCATCATATCTTCTGATCCTTTTTGGCTTATGGTCAGTCAGGGACTTTTGTCATGTGCATTTAGTAGAACACTACCATGCCTTGTTTTGCTATGTTAATTTCCTGTAGCATGTTGATTTCGTGCTCTGAACATTGCTACCTGATGCTGATTTCTGCCATGTCCAGTTTTTCACCAAGTCTGTGAACCTGTAATCTTTTGCACTTTTGCCATGCTTGTTTGAGCTTGATATGTTGTGAACTAGCCGTAGCTCAGTGTTCATATTTTGTCAAGCATCGCCTGTAGATTACTTCCATGTGCTTTGTTGCTATGTTGGGGTGCTGTAGCATTGTTACTTGTTGCATTCTAAGTGCTATCTTGCTGTTTATCGCAGATTAGTGTCATTCTTGTTTTGCTCGCCGTTTGCAAACCGTGCATCCGATTCCGGTGATCTTTATATCGATTTCGACCGAAATCATCTCATCTTTCCAGTGGCATGCTTGGTTTGCCAAGTTACTTCCATGTTCATCATTTTCCTTCCGGAGCACGCATATGCATCGCATATCATATCTTGCATATCATACATGTCTTGCATCATGTTGCTTGTGCATTTCTCGTTGTTGATTGTGGTTCCGTTTGTTTGTGTTCTTGTCTTGGGTAGAGCCGGGAGACGAGTTCGTGAAAGAGGAACCTGTCGAGTACTGTTGAGGATATAGACCTTAGAGTCACCCGCCAGGAGGGGCCGGGTTACTCGTAGGGTCGTTGCCAGAAGCCCGGAGACAAGTTTCAAGATAATGGGCTAGAGATGGGCTGAGACCCGGATATGGCTTAAAGCCCGTAGTTATCATCATTTTTAAAGTAGACTTGTAGTGTAAGGCAAGTATTGTTTAGAGTCCGAGCCGGACGCTCTTATGAGCCGGCCGGGACTCTAAGGGCTGCTGGGCGTCAGCCTCCCTATATAAAGGGAGGACCCGGCAGCGGTTTAGGGGCAACAACAACCTCATCGAGAACCGGGCATAGCTGTTTAGCTCCCTGGCGATCGTAACCCTAATCAATAACACCTCGAACTGGACGTAAGCTTTTACCTTCACCGTAAGGGGCTGAACCAGTATAACCCTCGTGTTCCTTGTCCCGCATAACCCCTTCAAGCTTCCTAGTTGCGATGGCTCCACGACTAAGTCCTAGCTTAAGGACATCTGCCGTGACAATTCCACGACAGTTGGCGCCCACCGTGGGGCCAGCGCACGGTGGATTCGAGTTCTTGAAGGGCAGCTTCGAAGGGCTCAAGGGATACGCCGTAGGCCGGATGACCAAGAGTCGTCGCGGCAAGCTCTACATCGACGACAAGGACTGGGGCCCCGACGCCGGCTCAATTGAGTACGGGTACCGGGTCCCCTTTGGCGGAATTCATGTCTTCATTGGCAAGGTTGGTGAGCCGGGCCCCGAGCCGGATCTCTGCGCCGATCTCGTCGAAACAGCTCAGCGCGCACGACCCGCTCGGGCCCGGCCTGCCTTAAGGCGCGCTTTTGTGGGATGTATCCATGGAGGGTCCTCTGATCCTTCCGGGTCTCGTGATGAGGCGGCCGCCGGTTCTGACAGCGAGTCGGCCACCGATGAATCAAACTCGTTGTACCAACTCCAAGATAGCAGGCTCATGGGTTGTTCCGATGGCGACAGTATTCTGGACCTTTTTGAGCCGCCAAGTCAGGTTGGAGTTTTTATGGCCGGTGTGCAGCCTATTCAGAACCCCACTGCTGGAGCAGGAAACCCGGTGCCTTCTCCGGCCCAGGTGCTGATGGATCTCACGGACAAGATGACGGCCCTGTTAACCGCCACGGTCGACCCGGCGGATCAAGCTCAGCATGATGCGGAGGTGGCGCAGTTAAAATTAGATCTGATAAAGGCTAAAGAGGATCTCGCAGCGGAAGGAATCAGGCTGGCTGCGGAGCGGGCGGCCCTCGATGCCCGGACTCAGCTAATTCAGGCGCAGTCCTTCCAACTCATGATGGACCAGAACGCGGCCAACGAGATTATGAGAAGGAGGCATCAGAAGGCCCAGTCTAGACTCCCGCCGGTCTACGATCCGCGCAATCTCTTTAACACGCCGGGTGCAGGGTCTAGTAACCCGCCAGGAGTCATTGCGCCCGGGTCTGGACCCCTTATTCAGCCACGAATGATGGGGCCTCCCCAGGTGCCCCCTGCCCCGCCTCAGTATGTGCCAATACCCCCGGGTCATTATGATAACCCGCTAGAGAACATGGTGGCTGCAGCAGCACGGCTGGCGGCTCTCCCCGTTGACGGCGATTCTCCGGCGGCCATCGAAACCCGCCGGGTCAGGGAACTCCTGCAGACGGCGCTAGCACAGCAAGAGGCGTACTCCTACAGCCGGGACATGATCCACTCAACCCCTCGTCCAGGCCAGAGCCCGAGTTACAGCCGGCACATGGTCTCAGCGACCGGCTCAAGTAATGTCCGACGCCATGACCCGGCCCCTGGCCATGGCCCGGCTCATATTGGAGCCTTCTATGCAGCAGACCAAGCGCGACAAGAGGCGGAGCAGGCGCCGCAAGTAACGGCTTACCAGACCCCCCCGGCTTATCCGACGGCGTCCGTTGATGTGGGTATTTCTACCAGGACAGGGGGTGTCCCTTGTTTGGCGCCAGCCATCCGCAATGAACGTTTACCTAAGGACTTCAAGGGCCCTCGGAAGGTGCCTAACTATATAGCAGACTTACAGCCTGCAGCCTGGATTGAGAGTTACGAGATGGCTATGGAATTGCTGGAGGTCAGTGAGGCGGCCATGGCCAAATATTTCACCATGATGTTAGATGGAACTGCCCGTACGTGGTTGAAAGGGCTTCCACCAAACTCCATTGGGTCTTGGGCTGAGCTGAAAGCCCGGTTCATTCAAAACTTCAAAGACACCTGTAGGCAGTCTATGTCAATTGTGGATTTGACTAACTGTAAGCAGCAGGAGGGTGAATCCACGACTCATTGGGTTCGCCGGGTCAAGGAGATCATACATTCATCGGATAAGATGGATGCCGGCTCTGCAGTCTTAATGTTGGAACAAAACTGTTGTTTTGTGCCCCTAAAGATGAAACTTGGGCGGCTTAAACGGGACTGCACTGACATGGGGACACTAATGGCGGCTCTTGTCAAGTACGCCGATTCTGACGGTACCAAGGATCCCCCTTCAGACGGTGAAAGGACAGGGAAGGGAAGGAAGAACGGTAATGGCAAGGGTCCTCAGTTTAACCCGGGGAACCAAGGAGGAGGCAAGCGCAAGGCCGATGGCAGCCTAGAGTTTGTGGCCAACACCAACTCTCAAGGTAATAACCAGCGACGCAAGGGGAGACCCCCTCCCCGAGGCGGCGGGTCAGGACCTTCTCTGGAGCAGCTATTGAATGAACCTTGTCCGAGACACGGCTCTAGAGAGAAGCCAGCGACTCATTTGTGGAAGGATTGTGCTATTATGAAGGCCTTTAAAAACTGCAATGGTCCGGGTGGCGGCTCAGGCGCCAGCGGCTTTCATGGCCCGGGCGGCGGTTCAAATTCCGGTCCTCAGAACGGTCAAGGGGGCTTTAATCAACAGTCTGGTCAGGGTCACCAATAGCAGCAGGGGGGTTATCAGACTAACCCGAAGCAGCTTAGCGGTGGACAGTATCACGTGTTCACCACTAGCTTGTGCAAACGAGACGAGAAGCTTCACAAGAGGGCGGTTAATGCTGTTGAGCCGGCGGTTCCACGCTACTTACGGTGGTCTGAGCAGCCCATAGTGTGGAGTAGGGAGGATCACCCCCCCGGGTGGATAACCCGGGCCACCTGGCCTTAGTGGTGGCTCCTCAGGTGGGAGGTTATAAGTTCACAAAAGTACTCATGGATGGAGGCAACAGCATCAACATCCTCTATTATGAGACTTTCCGTCGTATGGGGCTAGTCGATAAGAACCTCAGCCAGTCAAATACTATCTTCCATGGTGTGGTACGTGGTAAATCGGCTTATCCAGTTGGCAAGATTGAACTGGAAGTGGCTTTCGGGGATGAGAACAACTACAGGGTGGAGAAGTTGACCTTTGAGGTGGTCAAGATAAGAAGTCCATATCACGCTATATTTGGACGGCCGGCTTACGCCAAGTTCATGGCACGGCCGTGTTATGTGTACTTACAGCTCAAGATGCCGGGTCACAATGGGACCATTACGGTTCACGGTGGCCGGAAAGTGGCTCTGGAGTATGAGGAAGGTGACGCAGCTTATGCAGAGTCTGTTTGTGCTACAGAAGAGTTGAAATTTTATAAAGACAATGTTGACCCAACAGATATGACCTCTCTGAAAAAGCCGACCACAGAGAATGAACCAGCAATGAAGTTTAAATCAGCTGATGAGACTAAACTTATTGATTTTGTTCCAGGTGACTCGTCTCAGCAGTTTAGCATCAGTGCAAATCTGGACCCGAAATAGGAAAGCGCGCTCATCGAGTTCATCTGTGAGAATAGGGACATCTTCGCATGGAAACCTTCTGACATGCCAGGTGTACCTAGAGAACTCGCTGAGCACACTCTCAACATTGATCCAAAATTTAAACCGGTCAGACAGTTCCTTCGACGGTTTAACGAAGAGAGGCGGAAAGCTATCGGCGAAGAAGTGGCCCGGCTCTTGGCGGCCGGGTTCATTGTTGAGGTTTTTCACCCGGAGTGGTTGGCTAACCCGGTGCTCGTACTCAAGAAGAACGGCACCTGGCGGATCTGTGTGGACTACACGGACTTGAACAAGGCGTGCCCGGCTGATCCTTTTGCTCTCCCCCGTATTGATCAAATCATTGATGCTACGGCAGGTTGTGCGCGCTTAAGTTTCTTGGATGCCTATTCCGGGTATCATCAGATTAAGATGGCAGTCAAGGACCAGGAGAAGACGGCGTTCATCACTCCCTTTGGAGCCTTCTGCTATGTGTCTATGCCTTTTGGACTCAAGTGTGCGCAGGCGACTTACCAGCGTTGTGTGCAGAATTGTCTTCATAAACAGATTGGGCGCAATGTTCATGCCTACGTGGATGATATTGTGGTTAAATCTATCAAGGAGGAAACCCTGATAGATGATTTAAGGGAAACCTTCGATAATCTCCGGGTCTACAGGATGATGCTTAACCCGGCCAAGTGTGTTTTTAATGTTCCTGCAGGCAAACTATTGGGCTTCTTGGTTTCTGACAGAGGCATTGAGGCTAACCCGGAGAAGATCAAGGCTATCACCTCCCTGGCTAAGCCGGCATGTATGAATGACGTTCAGCGTTTGGCGGGTCGCATCACTGCTTTAAGCCGGTTTATAAGCCGTTTGGGTGAGAAGGCTATGCCCCTATATCAGTTGATGAAGAAGACTGATAACTTTATCTGGAATGATGTAGCCAATACCGCTTTTGAGGATTTGAAAAAAAAAACTGGCAGAGCCCCCCGTCCTTGCTGCTCCGATTGATAAGGAGCCCTTGCTGCTATATGTAGCGGCAAATGCACGAGCTGTCGGTGTGGCTATTGTTGTGGAGCGCAAGGAGGCGGGTAAGGAGCATCCGGTTCAGCGGCCGGTTTATTATGCCAGCGAGGTGCTCATTGAGTCCAAGCAGCGGTACCCGCATTGGCAGAAGCTCGTATACGGTGTGTTCATGGCGAGCCGGAAGCTCAAACATTATTTTCAGGGTCATCCCATCACTATGGTCAGTTCTGCTCCCCTTGGTGATATTATCCAGAACAGAGAGGCTACAGGGAGAATTGCTAAGTGGGCTATAGAACTCGGACCTCACGGCCTCAAATATGTGCCACGCACTGCTATTAAATCTCAGGCCTTGGTGGATTTCATCAATGATTGGACGAAGTTTCAAGTACCTGAGCAAAAGCCGGATAACACTTATTGGACTATCCACTTCGATGGGTCCAGACAGTTGGAAGGCTCAGGGGCTGGTGTCGTATTGGCTTCCCCCAAGGGTGACAAGTTCCATTATGTGCTACGGTTGATGTTTCCTTGCACTAACAATGCGGCTGAATACGAAGCTTTGCTTCACGGTCTTCGGGTGGCTAAGGAGATGAGCTTGAGCCGGGTAAGATGCTTTGGGGACTCAGATTTGGTGGCTCAACAAGTATCAGGCACCTGGGATTCTAAGGATCCTCTCATGGCGGCTTACCGCCGCGAGGTTGATGCCATTGCTGGGCACTTTCAGGGATACCAAGTGGAGCACATTGATTGCAGGAAGAATGAGGCGGCTGATGCTTTAAGCCGGCTAGGCTCTCAGCGTAAGCCGGTGCCGCCTAACACTTTCCTGGATGTTTTGTATAACCCCTCGGTCAAGTTGCCTACAGAGGAGGACTTGGCTATCCCTGACCCGGAAGCACCACTGGTGGCGGCTCTTCATGTCATACCAGACTGGACAATGCCATATCTGGCTTATATAACCCGGGGAGAGTTGCCTGAGGATGAAACTCTGGCCAGGCAAATAACCCGGCGGGCTAAGTCAATGTTTGTCATCGACGGCGAGTTGCATCATCGCAGTGTTTCAGGGGCGTTTCAGCGTTGTATCTCCCCTGAGGAAGGTCAAGAGATCTTGCGTGAGATCCATGAAGGGGATTGTGGCCATCATGCCGGTTCAAAATCTCTTGTAGCCAAGGCTTTCCGTCATGGTTTTTATTGGCTGACGGCTCACGCTGATGCAGAGGACTTGGTCAGTAAATGCGATGGTTGCCAAAGGTTCTCACGGCGGGCTCATGTGCCGGCTCAGGAGTTGAGGATGATCCCAATCACTTGGCCCTTTGCGGTCTGGGGGCTTGATATGGTTGGGCCTTTTAAACGATCCAAGGATAAGAAGACCCACCTCTTGGTGGCCGTTGACAAATTCACGAAGTGGGTGGAGGCTGAGCCAGTTAGCAAGTGCGATGCAGCCACGGCGGTTCAGTTTATGAAAAAGGTGATTTTCCGCTTTGGCTTTCCGCACAACATCATAACTGACAATGGCACCAATTTATCCAAGGGCGCTATGGAAGAATTTTGTCAACGGGAGCATATCCGACTTGATGTTTCCTCCGTGGCTCACCCCCAATCCAATGGTCAAGCTGAGAGAGCTAACCAGGAGATTCTGAAGGGCATCAAACCCCGGCTTTTGGTCCCTTTGCAACGGACGCCGGGTTGTTGGGTGGAGGAGCTGCCCTCCGTTTTATGGAGCATTAACACTACTCCTAACAGGTCTACTGGTTTCACGCCTTTCTTCATGGTTTATGGAGCAGAAGCAGTCCTCCCCAGCGACATCCGTCACGATTCGCCTCGTGTGGCGGCTTATGTTGAGATGGATAATGAACAAGCGCGCCAAGATGCTCTGGACTTGTTGGACGAACAACGAGATGTGGCGGCAGCCCGGTCGGCGATTTACCAACAAGACCTGCGCCGTTATCATAGCCGCCGGGTCAAATCCCGGGTCTTCCAGGAAGGCGACCTTGTGCTCCGGCTTATCCAGGATCAAACTGATGCACACAAGTTATCCCCACCTTGGGAAGGGCCCTTTGTGGTCAGTAAGAACTTGTACAACGGGTCATATTATCTCATTGATATTCGGGAACATAAGGATTCGCGTAAATCTGAGGAGGAGACCCGTCGGCCATGGAATATAGCTCAACTTCGGCCTTACTATACTTGAGCTGCCGGCTCTCGTGATGTACATATTTATCTCAGACATGTATATATTATGATAAGCAATAAAGCAGGACCTCTGTCCTTTTTCTCCTCCAATTATATGTGTGTCATTTTTTACATGCTAAATTGAAAGGAGGATCCGGCTTATGATCGTATTCGAATCTAGCCGTACAGTAAGGTCACTTGGGGGCTTCCTGTTCAAACATGGGTCGTATTCGAACCAAAGAGAACATAGCTGTCGATACCCATTTGATTGGCAAAAGTGCCGAGCTCATTGGGAGGTTGTCTTTGGTCATATTTGAATCATAGTATAACCCCTCTGAGAACCGACGTGGATCGTATTCGAATCGGCGTCGTTAAACAATTTTCAGAGTCACTTGGGGGCTTCCTGTTCAAACATGGGTCGTATTCGAACCGAAGAGAACATAGCTGTCGATACCCTTTTGATTGGCATCGCCACACCCATTGGGGGCTATGTGTTCGCATCCGAACCTTAGCTTAACCCCTTTGGACCGGGTTTCTGGTCGTATTTGAACCGGAAGCCCCAAGTTTTTATACTTTATCACAAGTCTACTCTGATCATGTCAAGGTATGTGCTGCCGGGTCTCACTTGCCGGTTTAATTTTGGTTTATCTTGTTAGTTGAGCATAATGGATGTCATCAAAGACAGGTAAATTCGAATTAAGGTACCAACCAAGTTAACCGGGTTATTTAAACCGGAAGTATGCTTACAGGCCGTTAAGTGTGTTATCACGGCTATGATCAGAGTATAGTTAACGACCAGTCTTTTTTGGTTCGTATTCCGGGTTATCCATCTCAAACACCTGATTCTCAGGGTGGTAAGCCGCCTTGAGACTGGTGATTTGCCTTTCTATACAGATACTTGAAGGTACTTTTTAAGGTGGAGAAGGGTAAAGGGATAACTATGACCCGGAGGAGCACCTGAAGAATAACTTCGAGGGGTTTCAGCATTCATTACGTACACGATGGCACGGCAGAGATAAATTGTTGCACTTATGCTATTACAAAAATCTTTCAAAATCTAAAGGGTGGAGCGTTGTTCGGTGAACCGCCAGCCGCTTTATGACGCCTGCTAAGTCGAAGTTCCCGGCTCGTCTTCTGCTCCGGCTGATCCCAAGGCTTCGAAGGTTGACGACTTCCAGTTGATGCCGCTGAGAGCTTCGAACTGGGCTTCTTCGTCAATTAGCCCGGCCAGGTCAATCTCGGGGGCGAAGGTGTGCTGGCGAGCCGGAGGAATCAGACCAAGAGCCTCATAGCGAGGGGTTGGAATCCTCTGATTCTCCGCGTTGTACCCCGGCTGATACTTGGTTAAGTCGGTGTCGTTCCCAATGATGGTGGCCACCGGGCGCACAGCCTTCACACATGCTGCGAAGTCCTTCTGGTTGAAGGCGGAGCCGTCTTCCTTTAGGCTTGGGTAACCCAGGGCGATGTCTGCCGGGTCTAGCTCCGGCAGGAATGCTTTGGCCCGGCTCAGCGCGGCAATGGCCCCGGATCTTGCGGAGGCTCGGCGTAGCTCCTGGATCCGCTGTGGAAGAACCGCGAGCCGGCGCAGGACTTCGGCCAGGTGGGTTGGCATCTCGTTGGATAGGGCCACCACAGCTAAGGCGCGCTGTGACCCGGTGTAGAGTTGTTCCACCAGGGTGTATACGGCCTTTAACTTTGTGACCACGCTCTGGTTAAAGTTGGCACTCCTAGGACCTGTTTAAATTAAGATCAGGTAAGCCGGTGACACGAATGAATCATAACATATACAGACTTGATGAAAGCCGGCGAGGCGACTTACCGAAAATAGCAGCCACCATTTGGGAAACCTGGCGCTTTAGGCCGGAGAGCTCAGCGGTCTTCTCAGTGAGGGCCTTCTCTGCCTGTTCTGCCCGGGTCACCAGTGCGGCTTTCTCCTCAGCCCAGGCCTTCTGCTCAGCATCGAATTCGGTCTTCAGTTTCTCCTGAGCGGCGATGCTGGAGACAAACTTGGCATTGGCCTTCCGGGTCTCCATCTCTTGTGTCTTTAGCCGGCTCTTGAGATCCGCAAGGTCCGACTCAAATTTCTTGCCAGCAGCCTGCATATATTTCCGGGTTATTAACAGTCATTCTATAAGTCCCAAGCACTTTCCAAGCAAAGACACTTGGCACTTGGGGGCTAATGCATATTGAATGTATCTATCTACGTACTGCCGGTTCAGTTAAGTAAACCGGAATCTAAGTCTACGACATATTCACGTATAAGTCATAGACTTGGGGGCTAGGATGACAAGGATCACTATGCGGAAAGTAAGAAGACAGCAGAAGGTTACCTCAGATTTTTGTTGGATCTGGTTGACCATGGCGATCTCGGCGTCCCGGCTCTTGTGAACCTGGCTGATGTAGCCTGAGACGAGCTCTCCAATGTTTAAGTCGGTGTAGCTGGAGAGATCCAGATTCACCCGGTGGGGTTGTAGCAACTCCCCCTTGGCGGAGCATTTGGCCAGCGCGGTCGGCCTCCCCGGCTCAACATACTCCGTCCGGGTAATTACCACGTCCGGGTCGTTAGTTGGTGGGGCTGAGCCGGAGGCCTCCGGGTTAGCTGATGCTTCGATCGTTGTCTTGGTGGTCGGGGCAGGGGCTTCAGGCGCCGTGTCCATGGGAATGGTGGATTCGACGGCAGAGGCGGCTGGCGGCTCTTGAGCTGTCGTCTCCGGCTCAGGTAAGTCTGGCACTCCGGCTGACCTGGTCTTCTTTGCTCTTTTGGTGAGCTTTGCCTGGGCACTGAAAAGGCAGAAGTGTTAGGTATACAAAGAGTAAGTGCGGACAGATAATGTAAGGAGATTGTTATTACCCGGGTGCAGTTTTGAAGGCCGGCAGACTTGACTGCATGGAGTCACCCGAAGAGGGGGAGGTCTCCTGATAATTGGAGTCAGAAGAGTTGAGTGGCTGACGGATGACACCCGCCAACGGATGAAAAGGGTACAGATGAGAAAAAACCTCAGTGCGACGCTTCCTTGTTGCGTCGGGTAACCCGGCGGAGAGATCAGTGTCTTTGCGGGCCCGGGTGTGACGCCGGCTTTTGTGAACCTGCTGCTTCAGAAGAAATTGAGGGTCTTGATGAGCTAATGGATGAGAAAAGCTTACTTTCCGGGTTACTTTTCGGACTTTCAGCTGTGGTAAAGGCTCCGAGTCGGAGGAAAATGATGTTACCTCTTCAATCACCGGGTTACTGGCGCCGGTGTCGTCCTGTTAATAAGCAAAATGTTGATAAGGCGGACATCAATAAACAACCAATATGGCAAGAGATTAAAGGTTTAAGGGTTACCTCAGACTCGGAGCTGTCGCTTAATTGCAGCAGCTCCGAAGCAGTGGGTCTGCTTCCCTTTTTACGAGGGGCGGCTTTCTTGGCGGCTTTCTTTGCCTTCCTCGCCTTCTTGGCCGCCTCATGGTCATACTTGACCCGCCAGAACTTGTCATCAGCCTAAGAAGTACAGTAATAAACTCTTAAAACGGTTCAGAGCAAGGTGACGTGTAAAAGAAGTGGAAAGGCTAAAGTCAGCGGCTTACCGCAGGGGCTGGATTGGTCTTGCAGAACGGGGCTAGCCCGGTCTTTCCACAGTCGGCCAAGCTCTCGTTTAACAGAGCCTTGGTCTCTTCTTCAGCAACATCTTCTGGAAGATCATTGCGGCTGTGCCTCTACGGGTCATCCTTTCGCCCGGTGTACTCACACATTAAGCCGGGGCGGCGGCTCAATGGGATCACCCGCCATGTGATCCAGACCCGGACCAGGTCTATTCCGTTCAGACCGTTGCCTAGCAGAGCTTTGATCTTGTTGATTGTTGGAAGCAGAGGCTGACGTTCTGCGGCAGTCAGCTTGTCGGTTAACGGATGAGTCGGCTCTAGGCGGGTTGGGCGAAAGCCGGGCAGCGGGCTCTCGTCAGCCGGGGATGTGTCTTGGCAGTAGAACCAAGTCATATTCCAATCCTTGGGGTGACTTGGCGGCTCTGCGTAAGGGAACAGACAATCCCTACGTCGCTGGATGGAGATGCCGCCTAACTCTAGACTTGGCCCGTTGCCGCACTCATTTTGGCGGTTCAAATAAAACAGCTCTCTGAAGAGCAGCAGACTCGGCTCTTCTCCAAGATATACTTCACAAAAGACTTGGAAGTTGCAGATGTTGGATATGGAATTGGGTCCTATATCCTGAGGCCGGAGGTCAAAGAAATTGAGCACGTCCCGGAAGAATTTTGAGCCGGGCGGTGCGAAGCCCCGGCTCATATGGTCCGCAAAGATCACTACCTCCCCGTCCCTCGGCTGCGGTCTTTCTTCTGACGGGTTAGGGGCACGGTAGGACATCACTTCCTTCTTGGGCAGATATCCGGACTTAACGAAGTTGGCCAGGGTCTCGTCAGTGACGTTGGATCTCATCCAGTTGCAAGTGATAGGAGCCTTGGGAGGCATGGTGAAGGTTGGTGGTCTATAATAAGGAGAAAAGTATCCGGGTCAATTATAAGCCGGGGATCTAATGTTCAAACTAATATGGCGGCTTATGAAGGGGACTAATGATATGTATTCAGATATGGTGGGTTATCTAAGCCATAGGAGCGTTCAGAATAAGTTAGTCATCTACGGGTTACTACAGTTAAGCCGGGAGAGTCTACGGAGCATGGTTCTCCTTAAATCGGAAAGTTCTACGGCGCGTGTTTTCTTTAAGCCGGACATGTAAGCCGCCGAGATTCAATGGTTGCAGTTTTTTCTAAGTGTGGTAAAACAGGTTTACAGACTACCGTAACTTTTTTGGATCAAAATAGTTGAAGCAGAGAAAATTTTCTAGACCTAAAAAGCGGAGGCAGGAGAAGTTCTTGAGGTTGAACACAGTTCTTATGCAGTAAAAAGAGGATTTCTTGCAGATGAAATGGGTTCCAAACGTCTACCGCAGTGGTTCTACGCAAGGTTAAAGATCAACTAACTACAGTGGCAACAAGAACTACCGAGTCTATGGGCAATGGTGATGAACACGAATAACTGAAAGAACCCTACCACAGATCTGTTCTAGCAAGGCAGAGGAGACTCACCGGAGTTGGAAGGAGCGGAGGTCGCCGCCGTGAGTCTGGTCCGAATCAGGGTGATGCAGCGGCCGGGTTGATGAAGACCAGGGGCGCGACGGCGGTGGCAGTGGCGGAGCTCGAGCAGAGGAGCGACGGCGTGAGGAGGAAGAGGGAGAGTGTGAGAAGAAAGTGCTGGGCCGGCCTATTTGTAAGGCAGAGTCATAAGTGGGCGCGGGATTCAAGGAGGCCACGGCGTGGATATCTCCCCCTCACGGCGCCTCGATTTTCGGAACGACAGTAAAAGCAAAGATCCGTTGCGGATCTGGCGGAGTAAAAAACGGACTTAATGGAGGATGACGTCACGGCGGATTATCCGGAGTCCGGGGGATGACGTCACTCCGGGTTATGACCTTCTCATGAATGGTAAGCTGGAGATTTTTTCTGTCTGCAGAGCTGAAGATTGACACGAGCCGGCTCAAATCAATCTGGGGCCTAATGTTGAGGATATAGACCTTAGAGTCACCCGCCAGGAGGGGCCGGGTTACTCGTAGGGTCGTTGCCAGAAGCCCGGAGCCAAGTTTCAAGATAATGGGCCAGAGATGGGCTGAGACCCGGATATGGCTTAAAGCCCGTAGTTATCATCATTTTTAAAGTAGACTTGTAGTGTAAGGCAAGTATTGTTTAGAGTCCGAGCCGGACGCTCTTATGAGCCGGCCGGGACTCTAAGGGCTGCTGGGCGTCAGCCTCCCTATATAAAGGGAGGACCCGGCAGCGGTTTAGGGGCAACAACAACCTCATCGAGAACCGGGCATAGCTGTTTAGCTCCCTGGCGATCGTAACCCTAATCAATAACACCTCGAACTGGACGTAAGCTTTTACCTTCACCGTAAGGGGCTGAACCAGTATAACCCTCGTGTTCCTTGTCCCGCATAACCCCTTCAAGCTTCCTAGTTGCGATGGCTCCACGACTAAGTCCTAGCTTAAGGACATCTGCCGTGACAATTCCACGACAAGTACGCTTACGAGGATCAAGCTTTCGACAACTCTGAGAATCTTGCAGGCAAGATGACCACCCCTCGAAATCACTTCTATCTTTGCTATACTAGTTGTTCGCTCTATTGCCATGTTCGCTACCTATCACTTGCTATATCATGTCTCCTATTTCAGCCATGTCAGCCCCTAACCATCCTTTCCTAGCAAACCGTTGTTTGGCTATGTTACCGCTTTTGCTCAGCCCCTCTTATAGCGTTGCTAGTTGCAGGTGAAGTTGAAGTTGTTCCATGTCGGAACATGGATATGTTGGGATATCACAATATCTCTTATTTAATTAATGCATCTATATATTTTTGGTTAAGGGTGGAAGGCTCGGCCTTATGCCTGGTGTTTTGTTCCACTCTTGCCGCCCTAGTTACTGTTATACCGGGATTATGTTCCTTGAGTTTGCGTTCCTTACGCGGTCGGGTGATTTATGGGACCCCCTTGACAGTTCGCCTTGAATAAAACTCCTCCAGCAAGGCCCAACCTTGGTTTTACCATTTGCGACCTATACCTTTTTCCCCCGGGTTTTCTAGAGCCCGAGGGTCATCTTTATTTTAAACCCCCGGGCCAGTGCTCCTCTGAGTATTGGTCCAAACTGTCAGTCGCCGGTGGCCACCAGGGGCAACTCTGGGCTGGCCTATCAGAAGCTTGGACAATCCGGTGTGCCCTGAGAACGAGATATGTGCAGCGCCTATCGGGATTTGTCGGCACATTCGGGCGGCTTTGCTGGTCTTGTTTTACCATTGTCGAGATGTCTTGTAAACCGGGATTCCGAGACTGATCGGGTCTTTCCGGGAGAAGGTTTATCCTTCGTTGACCGTGAGAGCTTATGATGGGCTAAGTTGGGACACCCCTGCAGGGTATTATTTTTCGAAAGCCGTGCCCGCGGTTATGAGGCAGATGGGATTTGTTAATGTCCGGTTGTAGATAACTTGTCACTTGACTCAATTAAAATACACCAAGTGCGTGTGTAGCCGTGATGGTCCCTTCTCGGCGGAGTCCGGGAAGTGAACACGGTCTGTGTTATGTATGACGTAAGTAGGTGTTCAGGACCTCTTCTTGGTCATTGCTAGATGACGTCTGTTCCGTTGCTTCTCTTCTCGCTCTCGTTTGCGCAAGTTAGCCACCATATATGCTTTTGCCGCTGCAGCTCCACCTCATTGCACCATCCTTTCCTATAAGCTTAAATAGTCTTGATCTCGCGGGTGTGAGATTGCTGAGTCCCCATGACTCACAGATACTTCCAAACAGTTGCAGGTGCCGACGATGCCAGTGCAGATGATGGCGTCGATCTCAAGTGGGAGTTCGACGAAACGTGGTCGTTACTATGTGTCTTTTCCTGATGATCAGTAGTGGACCCCAGTTGGGACGATCGGGGATCTAGCATTTGGGGTTGTCTTATTTTCATCTGGATTTTGACCGTAGTCGGTCTATATGATTGTACTTTGGATGATGTATGATGATATTTATGTATTGTGTGAAGTGGCGATTGTAAGCCAACTCTTTATCCCATTCTTGTTCATTACATGGGATTGTGTGAAGATGACCCTTCTTGCGACAAAACCACTATGCGGTTATGCCTCTAAGTCGTGCCTCGACACGTGGGAGATATAGCCGCATCGTGGGCGTTACACTGTTCAAGCAACGATGACCCCTACGCCTAGTTTTCCATGCATACCCTGGTCTATTTGGCCATGACGGTATTCGGAAACACTCCGCACCCTAGGGTCCGAAGGCGGAGGCGAAAAGGTCTTCCATGACAAATGATATACAATTCGGCAAGACGGACAATACATAGTCACTTGGACTCAAATTCTTCCTCCTCTATACCGTCCAGCAGGCGGTCTAACTTACAATCCTGCTGAGAGTATTTTTCGGCCAATTCTACTTGGTCATATACTAAACTTACGGGAATTTCTTCCCCATCTGACCCTACAGGTCCAACACGAGCCATGTGGTTAGGATCCGTCTTCATGTATCGTGTTTTCACCATGGCCCAGGCTTCTCGCGCACCCTCCCGGCAGGCCGATATTTTCCATAATCGGATGCGCCTCCGTTCTCCTTTGAAAAGCTCTACAAGCTCCTCCATACTTCCTGGAGGGGAGGCGGACGGCCATAAAGCCTTGGCAACACTCCGCATGGCCAGCCGAGCCCGCTCGTGCACTTGCGACAGCCTCTGCAGAAGGTCACTTGATGATTCGGACACCTCCCCTTCAGGACGGCCCGTCAAAATACCTGCAATCATAACCGTGCTAGTTCCATTCGTCACCAACTCACTATAAAGGTTAGTTCGGACACATACCGAATATACCACCTCGCAGTTCCTTATTCTCCTTCACGGAGTCGGCTAGCTGGCCCCGCACATCTTTTAACTCAATACTCAAGTTGGTCTTGGCATCCTGAAGCTTGTTTTTCTCTATTATGGCTTGAGTCAATATGTGCTCGCCCGCGGCGTGCATCTTCTTTGCTTTTTTCTTTCCTTCCAGAGCAGCGGCCAGCTTCTCATCATATTGATCTGATGACCCTGTTATAAGACCAGCAACAATATTAGTCCGACGGATGTACGGTCATTATAATTGTTTTTATACGGCAGGGAGCATTACCAGTGGATGCCTTCTTGGAATTTTTCAGCTCGGCGGTGGCAGCATTTAGCTATGCCCGACACTGCTCTAGCTCTTGAGTTAGCAGTTTGTTCTTCTCGGTAAGAACCTGGTTATACAATGATCCTTAAATCAGTTGTACCAACTGCTTTCAGTCTTGGGGGCTACTGACATATGGTCTCCTATTCAGACAAAGAAAATTTACCTGCACGTCTTTTAAATACTGCTTTGTGGCTACATTAAGCCCAGATCGAGCAGCCCGGATATAGGCGTCAGCAGAACCAAAGGCTTTGAACGCCTCTTCCGAGAACTGGGGGTCTCGTAAAACAGCCCCGCAGCGCCGATGATTCATGGCGCTCTCTACTTCCGAGTTGGTAACGGACATATCTTCCGAACCCTCGGCTGAAGGACAGTCCGGCGTTGTCCTCATACCGGCCCTCGATTCTCCAACGGGATCTACGTCCCGGTTGTTGGGAGTACGGCTAGCCAGACCCCCGGACATAGTCCGACGAACCTTTTTCCTGCTACAAGACAAATGTACAAGTTACGGTTGGACGTAACTACCAAAGTGCACCTTCAAATCTGTACCTCTTCGACGAGGGACCGGTTGGGTCTTCATTGACCTTCCTTTTGCAAGCCTTGCTTGGCGCTGGAGCCGCTCTCTTTGAAGTCGCCCCGGAGTAGCATGACGAGCCGAACACCTCCCCTTTAAAACATGGAGTAGTGCGGCGGGTGAGGCAGTGCGAGGAAACTCTTTCGAGGAGAATTTTTCTTGATGACTTATGTGGGAAGCAGGGAGAAGACCAGGATAATTGGCGATAATGGCCACTTCTGTGCCGTCTTAGCTTGCCTGGTAAAACACCCCTTCCTCAAGGACCACGAATAGGTCCGGATGTGGGGCAGGGCTGTAGAGCCCCTCGGTGATTTTTCGCCAATGCTATTATAAACGGATTAGATATCTGTAAAAGGTGACCCGGGAGGCGGAATGAGGAAAGTGGAAGAGTTGGGGCTTACCCAACTGGGAGGATTATACATGGAATACCCCTCTCTGCGATTGATCCGGAGAAATTCCTCTTCTTCCCCTTCGAACAGCTCGGCCAGTATCTTGGCTAAAGCGGTAGGGGTGTCCGGACCCTTTCGACCACAGAGGGAGGCGTCATCCTCCCCGTTGTAGTGCCACATTGGGAGCCCTCTATATTGAAGCGGCTGAACCCCTCGTACTATGGAATTCGCCATTACCTCAACTATTGTTAATCTGGACTGGGCAAGCGTCTTTATCTTGCCCAGGAGCTGACCAACGTCCGCACTGTCATCCTCTTCAAGACTCTGGGGACGCCAACTGTGGCGCTTCTTCAGCGGAACGTTGACGAACTCAGGAAGACCCTTTTGAATTGGGTCGGGAAGTGCGACGTCCTCGACGTAGAACCATTCGGAAGGCCATTTTTCGGATGCCCTCCTCAGTGTGCCGGACGGGTATCCGGTACTGGCGACGCGCCATATTTTGCCTCCGCCCACATCAAATATCGAGCCCTCGTGGTTACGCGGGACAAGGCAAAACAATTTTCTCCACAGTTCAAAATGAGCCTCGACGCCCAGAAATAATTCGCATAAAGTGACGTAACCTGCGATATGCAGGATGGAAGCGGGAGTGAAGTTGTGCTGCTGGAGGCCGTAGTACTCCAGGAGCCCTCGGAGGAACGGATGGATTGGAAATCCGACGCCTCTTAATAGAAAAGGAACAAGACACACTCGCTCCCCCCCAGATGGGCTGGGGAAGTCCTCCGCTTGGGTCTCGCCATCGAAAGAGGCCAGCACTGCTCGAACGGGGACCAGATCCGCGGGAGGAAGGAATCCCTGCGTTTGCAGTTCCGCCAAGTGATTATGGGTCACAAAACACTTCTCCCACTCGCCTTTTTCTAGGCCGGAACGTGAGAAGGAACTGGGAACGCTAGCCATGTTGGAATGGTTTCTCCTAGCCGTCTCTGGGGATTTTTCTCGGTGAGGTGTCAAATGGATCTAGGATCCAATGTCTTTAAATAGGCACTTTGCCTTGCAAGGGTAGGGTGTTATTTGCAAAAATGCCCTAAGCTTCCGCATTCTCTCGACATGTGGAAGACGAAGTTATTAAACGTGCAGAAGCCGAGGCGAGAAGCATTAAAGCCGCGGCCGAATACGTAATGTGGACGTCATCAAAGGAAGAACCCGCCTTGCAATGCCGAAGACAATCCGAAAGCCGAACACCTCGTCATTGAAGCCTGGTTCGGGGGCTACTGAGGGAGTCCTGGACTAAGGGGTCCTCGGGCGTCCGGCCTATTAACCATGGGCCGGACTGATGGGCCGTGAAGATACGAAGACCGAAGACCCTCTACGTGTCCGAATGGGACTCTTCTTGGCGTGGAAGGCAAGCTTGGCGATCAATTATGTACATTCCTTTTTATGTAACCGACTCCATGTAACCCTAGATCTCTCCGGTGTCTATATAAACCGGAGAGAGTCCGGATAGGCGGACACCCATTACCATAACCATAGGCTAGCTTCTAGGGTTTAGCCTCTACGATCTCGTGGTAGATCAACTCATGTAATACTCATATTCATCAAGATCAATCAAGCAGGAAGTAGGGTATTACCTCCATCAAGAGGGCCCGAACCTGGGTAAACATCGTGTCCCCTGTCTCCTGTTACCATCGACCTTAGACGCACAGTTCGGGACCCCCTACCCGAGATCCGCCGGTTGGTGTACCTCAGACTATTCCATTTTGAACTATTTCAAAATCTTGTCAAGGTATGTACTCATTGAAAAAACTTATCAAGCGTCTTGATCTATCTCTATAGATCTTGATGCTCAATATGTAAGCAGTTTCACCGAGGTCTTTCCTTGAAAAACTCCTTTCAAACACTCCTTTATGCTTTTCGGAATATTCTACATTATTTCCGATCAACAATATGTCATTCACATATACTTATCAGAAATGTTGTAGTGCTCCCAATCACTTTCTTGTAAATACAGGCTTCACCGCAAGTCTGTATAAAACTATATACTTTGATCAACTCATCAAAGCGTATATTCCAATTCCGAGATGCTTGCACCAGTCCATAGATGGATCGCTGGAGCTTGCACATTTTGTTAGCACCTTTAGGATTGACAAAACCTTCTGGTTGCATCATATACAACTCTTCTTTAAGAAATGCATTAAGGTATGCAGTTTTGACATCCATTTGCGAGATTTCATAAAGTGCGGCAATTGCTAACATGATTCGGATAGACTTAAGCATAGATACGAGTGAGAAATCTCATCGTAGTCAACACATTGAACTTGTCGAAAACCTTTTTGTGACAATTCGAGCTTAGTAGATAGTAACACTACCATCAGTGTCTGTCTTCCTCTTGAAGATCCATTTATGCTCAATGGCTTGCCAATCATCGGGCAAGTCAACCAAAGTCCATACTTTGTTCTCATACATGGATCCCATCTCAGATTTCATGGCCTCAAGCCATTTTGCAGAATCTGGGCTCATCATCGCTTCCTCATAGTTCGTAGGTTCGTCATGGTCTAGTAACATGACTTCCAAAACAGGATTACCGTACCACTCTGGTGCGGATCGTACTCTGGTTGACCTAGGAGGTTTGGTAGTAACTTGATCTGAAGTTTCATGATCATCATCATTAGCTTCCTCACTAATTGGTGTAGGAATCATTGGAACTGATTTCTGTGATGAACTACTTTCCAATTCATGAGAAGGTACAATTACCTCATCAAGTTCTACTTTCCTCCCACTCACTTCTTTCGAGAGAAACTCCTTCTCTAAAAAGGATCCACTCTTAGCAACAAATATCTTGCCTTCGGATATGTGATAGAAGGTGTACCCAACAGTTTCTTTTTGGGTATCCGGTGAAGACGCACTTCTCCGATTTAGGTTCGAGTTTATTGGTTTGAAAACTTTTTCACGTAAGCATCGCAACCCCAAACTTTTAAGAAACGACAACTTAGGTTTCTTGCCAAACCACAGTTCATACGGTGTCATCTCAACAGATTTAGATGGTGCCCTATTAACGTGAATGCAGCTGTCTCTAATGCATAACCCCAAAACGATAGAGTTTAATCGATAAGAGACATCATAGATCACACCATACCTAATAAAGTATGGTTATGACATTCGGACACACCATTACGTAGTGGTGTTCCAGGTGGCATGAGTTGTGAAACTATTCCACATTGGTTTTTAAATGAAGGCCAAACTCGTAACTCAAATATTTGCCTCCGCGATCAGATCGTAGAAAACTTTATATTCTTGTTACGATGATTCTCAACTTCACTCTGAATTTCGTTGAACTTTTCAAATGTTTCAGACTTGTGTTTCAGTAAGTAGATATACCCATATCTGCTTAAATCATCTGTGAAGGTCAGAAAAGAATGATACCCGCCGCGAGCCTCAACACTCATCGGACCGCATACATCAGTATGTATTATTTCCAATAAGTCAGTGGCTCGCTCCATTGTTCCGGAGAACGGAGTCTTAGTCATCTTGCCCATGAGGCATGGTTCGCAAGCATCAAGTGATTCATAATCAAGTGATTCCAAAAGCCCATCAGCATGGAGTTTTTTCATGCGCTTTACACCAATATGACCTAAACGGCAGTGCCACAAATAAGTTGCACTATCATCATTAACTTTGCATCTTTTAGCATCAATATTATGTGTATCACTGTGATCGAGATTCAGTAAACCATTTACATTGGATGTAAGACCATAGAAGGTTTTATTTATGTAAACAGAACAACAATTATTCTCTGACTTAAATGAATAACCGTCTCGCAATAAACATGATCCAATCATATTTATGCTCAACACAAACACCAAATAACATTTATTTAGTTCCAATACTAATCCCGAAGGTAGAGGGAGTATGCGACGGTGATCTTATCAACCTTGGAATCATTTCCAACACACATCGTCACCTCGCCCTCAACTAGTCTTTGCTCATTTTGTAACTCCTGTTTCGAGTTACTAATCATAGCAACTGAATCGATATCAAATACCCAGGGGCTACTATGAATACTAGTAAAGTACACATCAATAACATATATATCATATATACTTTTGTTCACTTTGCCATCCTTCTTATCCGCCAAGTATTTGGGGCAGTTCCGCTTCCAGTGAACATTTCCCTTGCAGTAGAATCACTCAGTTTCAGGCTTGGGTCTAGCTTTGGGTTTCTTCATGGGAGTGACAACTTGCTTGCCATTTTTCTTGAAGTTCCCTTTCTTTCCCTCGCCCTTTTACTTGAAACTAGTGGTCTTGTCAACCATCAACACTTGATGCTTTTCTTGATTTCTACGTTCGCCCATTTCAGCATCGCGAATAGCTCGGGAATCGTTTTCATCATCCCTTGCATATTATAGTTCATCACGAAGTTCTAGTAACTTGGTGATAGTGACTAGAGAACTTTGTCAATCACTATCTTATCTGGAAGATTAACTCCCACTTGATTCAAGCGATTGTAGTACTCAGACATTCTGAGCACATGCTCACTGGTTGAGCTATTCTCCTCCATCTTGTAGGCAAAATACTTGTCAGAGGTCTCATACCTCACGACTCGGGCATGAGTCTGAAATACCAATTCCAGTTCTTGGAACATCTTATATGCTCTGTGGCGTTCAAAACGTTTTTGAAGTCCTGGTTCTAAGCCGTAAATCATGGCGCACTAAACTATCAAGTAGTCATCATACTGAGCTTGCCAAACATTCATAACGTATGTATCTGCTCCTGCAATAGGTCTGTCACCTAGCGGTGCATCAAGGACATAATTATTCTATGCGGCAATGAGGATAATCCTCAGATCACGGACCCAGTCCGCATCATTGCTACTACCATATTTCAACTTGTTTTTCTCTAGGAACATATAAAAAAACGGGGAGCTACATCGCAAGCTATTGATCTACACCATAGATATGCAAATACTATCAGGACTAAGTTCATGATAAATTAAAGTTCAATTAATCATATTACTTAAGAACTCCCACTTAGATAGACATCCCTCTAGGCATCTAAATGATCACGTGATCCATATCAACTAAACCATGTCCGATCATCACGTGAGATGGAGTAGTTTTCAATGGTGAACATCACTATGTTGATCATATCTACTATATGATTCATGCTCGACCTTTCGGTCTCAGTGTTCCGAGGCCATATTTGCATATGCTAGGCTCGTCAAGTTTAACCCGAGTATTCTGCACGTGCAAAACTGGCTTGCACCCGTTGTATGTGAACGTAGAGCTTATCACACCCAATCATCACGTGGTGTCTCGGCACGACGAACTGTAGCAACGGCGCATACTCAGGGAGAACACTTATACCTTGAAATTTAGCGACGGATCATCTTATAATGCTACCGCCGTACTAAGCAAAATAAGATGCATAAAGGATAAACATCACATGCAATCAAAATATGTGACATGATATGGCCATCATCATCTTGTGCCTTTGATCTCCATCTCCAAAGCACCGTCATGATCTCCATCGTCACCGGCTTGACACCTTGATCTCCATCGAAGCATCGTGGTCGTCTCGCCAACTATTGCTTCTACAACTATCGCTATCGCTTAGTGATAAAGTAAAGCAATTACATGGTGATTGCATTTCATACAATAAAGCGACAACCATAAGGCTCCTGCCAGTTGCCGATAACAGTTACAAAACATGATCATCTCATACAACAATTTATATCTCATCACGTATTGACCATATCACATCACAACATGCCCTACAAAAACAAGTTAGATGTCCTCTACTTTGTTGTTGCAAGTTTTACGTGGCTGCTACAGGCTTCTAGCAAGAACTGTTCTTACCTACGCATCAAAACCACAACGATTTTTCGTCAAGTGTGATGTTTTAACCTTCAACAAGGACCAGGCATAGTCAAACTCGATTCAACTAAAGTTGGAGAAACAGACACCCGCCAGCCACCTGTGTGCGAAGCACGTCGGTAGAACCAGTCTCATGAACGCGGTCATGTAATGTCAGTCTGGGCCGCTTCATCCAACAATACCGCCGAATCAAAGTAAGACGTTGCTGGTAAGCAGTATGACTATTATCGCCCACAACTCTTTGTGTTCTACTCGTGCATATAACATCTACGCATAGACCTGGCTCGGATGCCACTGTTGGGGAATGCAGTATTTCAAAAAAATTACCTACGATCACGCAAGATCTATCTAGGAGATTCATAGCAACAAGACGGGAGAGTGTGTCCACGTACCCTCGTAGACCGAAAGCGGAAGCGTTTAGTAACGCGGTTGATGTAGTCGAACGTCTTCGCGATCCAACCGATCCAAGCACCGAACGTACGACACCTCCATGTTCGGCACACGTTTAGCTCGATGACGTCCCTCGAGCTCTTGATCCAGTTGAGAACGAGGGAGAGTTTCGCCAGCACGACGGCGTGACGACGGTGTAATGAAGTTACCGGCGCAGGGCTTCGCCTAAGCACTAAGACCATATGACCGAGGTGTGTAACTATGGAGGGGGGCACCGCACACGGCTAAGAGAAGACTTGGTGTGTCTTTGGGGTGCCCCCTCCCACGTATATAAAGGAGGGAGGGAGAGAGGACGGCCCTCTAGGGGCGCGCCAAGAGTATGGAGTCCTACTAGGACTTCCAAGTCCTAGTAGGAATCCCTTTCCTTTTCGGAGTAGGAGAGAAGGAAAGAGGGAAAGAGAGAGGGAGTAGGAAAAAGGCAAGGGGCGCTCTAGGATCGAAAGTATGTCTAGAGGGGGGGGGGTTGTCGGTGTCAAAACCGGCGGATCTCGGTTAGGGGGTCCCGAACTATGCGTCTAAGGTCGATGGTAGCAGGAGACGGGGGACACGATGTTTACCCATGTTCGGGCCCTCTCGATGGAGGTAATACCCTACTTCCTGCTTGATTGATCTTGATGAATATGAGGATTACAAGAGTTGATCTACCACGAGATCGTATTGGCTAAACCCTAGAAGTCTAGCCTGTATGATTATGATTATGATCACCTCTACGGACTAAACCCTCCGGTTTATATAGACACCGGAGGGGCCTAGGGTTGTACGAAGTCAGTTTACAGAGGAAGGAATCTACATATCCTAACGCCGAGCTTTCCATCCACGCAAATAAGAGTCCCATCCGGACACGGGAAGAAGTCTTCTGTCTTGTATCTTCATAGCCCATCAGTCCGGCCCATGCTACCCAGGCCGGACGCCCGAGGACGCCTTTATCCAGGACTCCCTCAGGGGTGATTAGACTACTTGACCAAATAACAATCTAGCCTTTTCCCAATTTTAAGTCTTGGCAGATTTTAGCAACTTAGCACAAGTCAAGCAATCAACCTACACATGCCAGTCTAAGAGTATAGCATCGGAATGTAAAACATTTGCATATGAAGGTAAAGGGAGGAGTTTGGAGGGAGCAAACGCAATGTAGACACGGAGATTTTTTCTGTGCTTCCGATAGGTGGTCGTACATCCACGTTGATGGAGACTTCAACCCACGAAGGGTAACTGCTGCGTGAGTCCATGGAGGGCTCCACCCATGCAGGGTCCACGAAGAAGCAACCTTGTCTATCCTACCATGGCCATCGCCCACGAAGGACTTGCCTCACTAGGGTAGATCTTCACGAAGTAGGTGATCTCCTTGCCCGTACAAACTCCTTGGTTCAACTCCACAATCTTGTCGGAGGCTCCCAAGTGACACCTAACCAATCTAGGAGACACCACTCTCCAAAAGGTAATAGATGGCGTGTTGATGATGAACTCCTTGCTCTTGTGCTTCAAATGATAGTCTCCCCAACACTCAACTCTCTCTCTCTCATAGATTTGGATTTGGTGGAAAGATGATTTGAGTGGAAAGCAACTTGGGGAAGGCAAGAGATCAAGATTCTTGTGGTTGGAATGGAATATCTTGGTCTCAACACATGAGTAGGTGGTTCTTTCTTAGAAAATGTATGTTGGAAGTGTAGGAACCTTCTGATGGAATATATAGCCTCCACACAAAATCTAATCGTTACACACAATTTACCAAACTCGGTGAGACCGAATCATGAAACTCGGTCAGAACGATTTAGTTCAAAATGTGAACGTTAGGATTTTTGGTGGGACCGACATGTCAACTCGGTGGGACCGATTTCATTAGGGTTAGGCCTTAACGTAATCTCGGTGAGACCGATCACATAAACTCGGTAAGACCGATTTCTATAATAGGAAAACAGAGAGTTGGTCAGGCAAACTCAGTGGGACCGATTCGCTCATTTCGGTGAGACCGAAACGTTATGAAAGGGAAACAGAGAGTTTGCATTGCGAACTCGATGGGACCAATCGCTCATCTCGGTTAGACCGAAACGTTACGAAGGGAAACAGAGAGTTTGCAATCCCATCTCGGTGAGACCGAGATCCCTATCGGTGAGACCGAAGTGACTAGGGTTTCTGGCAGTGGCTATGTCAAATGAACTCGGTGGCGCCGGATAGATCCAATCGGTGGGGCCGAGTTTGACTTTTGGTTTGGGACATATGTGGAAATGAGAAAGTGGTTGAGGGCTTTTGGAGCATATCACTAAGGACTTTGTGCAAGCAAGCCATTAAGCAACACCTCATCCCCTTTTAATAGTATTGGCTTTTCCTATGGACTCAATGTGATCTTGGCTCACTAAAATGAAAATTTAGAGTCTTGAGCTTGAGCCAATATATGTCCTTAGCATTTTGAGGGGTCCACATTCCTAGTCCATGCCATGCCAATCATTGAACTTTCTGAAATGATCATCTTGAAATAGCATTAGTTCAATGAGCTATATGTTGTTAGGAATTACCAAAACCACACTGGGATAGTTGCACTTTCAATCTCCCCCTTTTTGGTAATTGATGACAACATATAGATCAAAGCTTCGACAAATGATAATCAGATTGAAATACATCGTCGCTTTGAGAAGTATGTGATAAGTAAGAGCTCCCCAAAAATTTGTGCATTATTTAAAATTTGCTTTTGAATGCAAATGCACAATCGATTAGGATCATGGGTTACTCTTCCATGTCACATACATCTTGGTGGAGCGCTCAAAATGATAGAAAGTAAAAACATGCACTCATCACCAAGGCAAAGTGAATGATCATACAAGAGATATAAAAGATAACATCATTCAAGCGCAAGCATTAATGTAGGATATGATCAAACACATGATCATACAAGTATCTCACACACAAAGACATAGAGTATTAAGCAAGCACACAATTAATTATCAAATAGCAAAAGAGACAAAAGTGGCAAACACACTCTCTCTCTCTCAGCCTATGATCTATACATTTCTCCCCCTTTGGCAACAAGTTACCAAAAAGTTTGAAAATGCATAGTGCTATGCGTCTCTCTAGGCTTGATCTTCGGGAGGTGGTGTTTAGAGGGCTCCAAGGACGAATGCATCGGTTGAAGCTGTTGGAGTTGGTGGAGTTGCAACTGGAGCTGGCACTGATCCTGTGGCTGCAAGTGCTGATGTAGTAGCTCGAGTGTCAGCCATGGGCACTGCAACAGACCTCTGACCTCTGTGCACTCTCTGAAAGGCATCTGTGGTAGCCTGCCCTTTCGTCTCCTCAGCTTCTTCCTGGAGCTGCTCAACAGCTCTCTGCATCTCTGTCACTTTAAGATCAAGATCATAGAACTTCGTCTCAATGATCCTCTCCAGGGTCTCTTGGTTCTGAGTCAGGGTGGCCAAGCCCTTCTCAATCCTCAAGGTTGCTTGAATCAGATGAGCAAGTTGATCTTGTTTGGTCTTCAGAAACACTTGAGATGCCTCTTCAACACTTGGCATCTTTGTTAGAAATATGCCCTAGAGGCAATAATAAAATGGTTATTATTATATTTCCTTGTTCATGATAATTGTCTATTGTCCATGCTATAATTGTATTAACCGGAGACAGTAATACATGTGTGAATACGTAGACCACAATATGTCCCTAGTAAGCCTCTAGTTGACTAGCTCGTTGATCAATAGATGGTTATGGTTTCCTGACCATGGACATTGGATGTCATTAATAACGGGATCACATCATTAGGAGAATGATGTGATGGACAAGACCCAATCCTAAGCATAGCACAAGATCGTGTAGTTCGTTTGCTAAGAGATTTTCTAATGTCAAGTATCATTTCCTTAGACCATGAGATTGTGCAACTCCCAGATACCATAGGAATGCTTTGGGTGTACCAAACGTCACAACGTAACTGGGTGGCTATAAAGGTGCACTACAGGTATCTCCGAAAGTGTTTGTTGGGTTGGCACGAATCGAGACTGGGATTTGTCACTCCGTATGACGGAGAGGTATCTTTGGCCCACTCGGTAATGCATCATCATAATGAGCTCAATGTGACTAAGGAGTTAGTCACGGGATCATGCGTTACGGAACGAGTAAAGAGACTTGCCGGTAACGAGATTGAACGAGGTATTGGGATACCGATGATCGAATCTCGGGCAAGTAACATACCGGTGGACAAAGGGAATTGTATACAGGATTGATTGAATCCCCGACATCGTGGTTCATCCGATGAGATCATCGTGGAACATGTGGGAGCCAACATGGGTATCCAGATCCCGCTGTTGGTTATTGGCCGGAGAACGACTCGGTCATGTCTGCATGGTTCCCGAACCCTTAGGGTCTACACACTTAAGGTTCGGTGACGCTAGAGTTGTTATGGGAAATAGTATGTGGTTACCGAAGGTTGTTCGGAGTCCCGGATGAGATCTTCGGACATCACGAGGAGTTCCGGAATGGTCTGGAGGTGAAGATCGGTATATTGGACGAAGGGTATTGGAGTCTGGAAGTGTTCCGGGGGTACCAGGCTATGGCCAGCATGTCCGAAAGGGGTTTCGGAGGCCCCGGCAAGTGTTGGGGGGCCTTATGGGCCAAGGGGAAGGGGAAAACCAGCCCACTAAGGGGCTGTGCGCCCCTCCCAACCCCTCTCACGTAACCAGGAGAGGTGGGGGCGCCTCCCCTAGGGCAGCCGCCCCTCCTGGCTTGGGGGCAAGTCTCCTAGGGGTGGGGGCGCCCAAAACCCATCTAGGGTTTCCCCTTGGCCGCCGCCCCCTCTACCCTTCTCCTATAAATAGTGGGGGTGGGAGGGCTTCCACACACCCTTCCCTTGGCGTAGCCCCTCCCTCCTCATACATCTCCTCCTCCTCCGTAGTGCTTGGCGAAGCCCTGCTGGAGAACCACGAGCTCCACCACCACCACACCGTCGTGCTATCGGAGTTCTCCCTCAACTTCTCCTCTCCCCTTGCTGGATCAAGTAGGAGGAGACGTCCCCGGGCTATACATGTGTTGAACGCGGAGGCGCTGTCCTTTCGGCGCTAGATCGGATCTTCCGCGATTTGAATCGCCGCGATGTACGACTCCATCAACCGCGTTCTTGTAACGCTTCCGCTTAGTGATCTTCAATGGTATGAAGATGCACTCCCTCTCTCTCTCTCTCTCTCTTGTTGCTAGTATCTCCTAGATGGATCTTGGTGATACGTAGGATTTTTTTGAATTATTTCCACGTTCCCCAACAGTGGCATCATGAGCTAGGTCTATGCGTAGATTCTATGCACGAGGAGAACACAAAGTAGTTGTGGGCGATGATTTGTTAAATTTGCTTACCGTTACTAGTCTTATCCTAATTCGGCGGCATTATGGGATGAAGCGGCCCAGACCGACCTTACACGTACTCTTTACGTGAGACAGGTTCCACCGACTGACATGCACTTGTTGCATAAAGGTGGCTAGCGGGTGCCAGTCTCTCCCTCTTTAGTCGGATCGGATTCGATGGAAAGGGTCCTTATGAAGGGTAAATAGCAATTGGCATATCACGTTGTGGTTTTGGCGTAGGTTAGAAACGTTCTTGCTAGAAACCTATAGCATCCACGTAAAAACTTGCAACAACAATTAGAGGACGTCTAACTTGTTCTTGCAGCATATGCCGTGTGATGTGATATGGCCAAAAGGATGTGATGAATGATATATATGTGATGTATGAGATTGATCATGTTCTTGTAATAGGAATCATGACTTGCATGTCGATGAGTATAACAACCGACAGGAGCCATAGGAGTTGTCTTAATTTATTGTATGACCTGCGTGTCATTGAATAACGCCATGTAATTACTTTACTTTATTGCTAAACTGTTAGCCATAGTAGTAGAAGTAATAGTTGGCGAGGCAACTTCATGAAGACACGATGATGGAGATCATGGTGTCATGCCGGTGACGATGATGATCATGGTGCCCCGAAGATGGAGATCAAAAGGAGCAAAAATGATATTGGCCATATCATGTCACTATTTGATTGCATGTGATGTTTATCATGTTTTTACATCTTATTTGCTTAGAATGACGGTAGCATAAATAAGATGATCCCTCACTAAAATTTCAAGAAAGTGTTCCCCCTAACTGTGCACCGTTGCGAAAGTTCATAGTTTCTAAGCACCACGTGATGATCGGGTGTGATAGATTCTAACGTTCACATACAACGGGTGTAAGCCAGATTTACACATGCAAAACACTTAGGTTGACTTGACGAGCCTAGCATGTACAGACATGGCCTCGGAACACAAGAGACCGACAGGTCGAACATGAGTCGTATAGCAGATACGATCAACATGAAAATGTTCACCGATGATGACTAGTCCGTCTCACGTGATGATCGGACACGGCCTAGTTGACTCGGATCATGTATCACTTAGGTGACTAGAGGGATGTCCATCTAAGTGGGAGTTCATTAAATAATCAGATGAACTTAATTATCATGAACATAGTCCAAAGGTCTTTGCAAATTATGTCGTAGCTTACGCTTTAGTTCTACTGTTTAAGATATGTTCCTAGAGAAAATTTAGTTGAAAGTTGACAGTAGCAATTATGCGGACTGGGTACGTAAACTGAGGATTATCCTCATTGCTGCGCAGAAGGCTTATGTCCTTAATGTACCGCTCGGTGTGCTGAACCTCGAGCGTCGTCTGTGGATGTTGCGAACATCTGACATACACGTTTTGATGACTACGTGATAGTTCAGTGCGTAATGCTAAACGGTTTAGAATTGAGGCACCGAAGACATTTTGAAACGTCACGGAACATATGAGATGTTCCTAGAGCTGAAATTGGGATTTCAAGCTCGTGCCCACGTCAAGAGGTGTAAGACCCCCGACAAGTTTCTTAAGCCTACAAACTAAGGGAGAAAAGCTCAATCGTTGAGCATGTGCTCAGATTGTCTGAGTACTACAATCGCTTGAATCGAGTGGGAGTTTTCTTCCAGATGAGATAGTGATGGTTCTCCAAAGTCACTGCCACCAAGATAATAGAGCTTCGTGATGAACTATAACATATCAGGGATAGATATGATGATCCTTGAGCTATTCGTGATGTTTGACACCGTGAAAGTAGAAATCAAGTAGGAGCATCAATTGTTGATGGTTAGTAAAACCACTAGTTTCAAGAAGGGCAAGGGCAAGAAGGGATACCTCATGAAACGGAAAATCAGTTGTTGCTCTAGTGAAGAAACCCAAGGTTGAACCCAAACCCGAGACTAAGTGCTTCTGAAATGAGGGGAACGGTCACTGAAGCAGAACTACCCTAGATACTTCGTAGATGAGAAGGCTGGCAAGGTCGACAGAAGTATATTGGATATACATTATATTAATGTGTACTTTACTAGTACTCCTAGTAGCACCAGGGTATTAGATACCGGTTCGGTTGCTAAGTGTTAGTAACTCAAAATAAAAGCTGCGGAATAAACAGGAGACTAGCTACAGGTGAGATGACAATATGTGTTGGAAGTGTTTCCAAGGTTGATGTGATCAAACGTCGCATGCTCCCTCTACCATCGAGATTGGTATTAAACCTAAATAATTGTTATTTGGTGTTTGCGTTGAGCATAGACATGATTGGATTATGTTTATCGCAATACGGTTATTCATTTAAGGAGAATAATGGTTACTCTGTTTATTTGAATAATACGTTCAATGGTCTTGCACCTAAAATGAATGGTTTATTAAATCTCGATCGTAGTGATACACATGTTCATGCCAAAAGATATAAGATAGTAATGATAGTACCACATACTTGTGGCACTGCCATTTGAGTCATATTGGTATAAAACGCATGAAGAAGCTCCATGTTGATGGATCTTTGGACTCACTCATTTTTGAAAAGATTGAGACATGCGAACCATGTCTATTGGTATATATGCATGAAGAAACTCCATGCAGAAGGATCGTTTGGACTCACTTGATTTTGAATCACTTGAGACATGCAAATCATACCACATGGGCAAGATGACTGAAAGGACTCGTTTTCAGTGAGATGGAACAAAAGAGCAACTTGTTGGAAGTAAAACATTTGATGTGTGCAATCCAATGAGTGCCGAGGCACGCAGTGAATATCGTTATGCTCTTACTTCACAGATGATTTGAGTAGATTCTAAGTATATTTACTTGATGAAACACAAGTCTGAAATATTCAAAGGTTCGAGTAATTTCAGAGTGAAGTTGAAGATCATCGTGACAAGAGGATAAAATGTCTATGATATGATCATAGAGATAAATATCCAAGTTACGAGTTTGGTACACAATTAAGACATTGTGGAAATTGTTTCACGACTAATATCGCTTGGAACACCATAGTGTGATGGTGTGTCCGAACATCATAGTTGCACCCTATTGGATATGGTGCATGCCATGATGTCTCTTATTGAATTACCACTATCGTTTATGGGTTAGGCATTAGAGACAAACGCATTCACTTTAAATAGGGCACCACGTAATTCCGTTGAGATGACACCGTATGAACTATGGTTTAGAGAAACCTGAGTTGCCGTTTCTTAAAAGTTTGGGGCTACGACGCTTATCTGAAAAGTTTTTGCCTAATAAGCTCGAACCCAAAGCGGATAAATGCATCTTCATAGGACACCCAAAACAGTTGGGTATACCTCCTATTGCAGATCCGGAAGCAAAAGTGATTGTTTCTAGAAATGGGTCCTTTCTCGAGGAAAAGTTTCTCTCGAAAGAATTGAGTGGGAGGATGGTGGAGACTTGATGAGGTTATTGAACCATCACTTCAACTAGTGTGCTGCAGGGCACATGAAGTTGTTCCTGTGGCGCCTACACCAATTGAAGTGGAAGCTGATGATAGTGATCATGAAACTTCAGATCAAGTCACTACCAAACCTCGTAGGTCGACAAGGATGCGTACTACTTCATAGTGGTACGGTAATCCTGTCTTGGAAGTCATGTTGCTAGACAACAATGAACCTACGAGCTATGGAGAAACGATGATGGGCCTAGATTCCGACAAATGGCTCGAGGCCATAAAATCCGAGAGGATCACTAGTAGAAAAAGGGTCACATGTCCCGGTTGGTAAGGGCCTTTTGTCCCGGTTGTTGAACCGGGACTAAAGGGTCGTTACTAATGCCCTAGCCCTTTAGTCCCGGTTCTTACACGCACCGGGACAGATGGGCCTCCATGTGGCCGGTGCGGCGAGCCCAGGCAGGAGGGCCTTTGGTCCCGATTGGTGGCACTAACCGGGACCAATAGGCATCCACGCGTCA